>NW_023998476.1:1924247-1972048 GCF_014805625.2 Glossina fuscipes
CTGCTGCTTTCGCTAAAAATCTCTCGTCCTGAAATTCAATTCAGGGATGTGACGCATATCTGTAAAAGCAATAACTCAAGTGAAGATTGAAGGATAAAATAAATCTATTTTACGGATAGCTTCGTTCATTTTTCCCATTGATTTGACCTAGCGGTATAAAGCTTAGGTTTTCCCCATTCTAATTAAAAGCAAGTATAACCAAGAAATAGAGAAGTAATGCAATTAAATAATGCATACCCAAAGAAATAATTCTCTTTAAAACTTTAAAATAGAACGTCCCATAAACTTGTAGAAAGACTTTTCGCTTACAAATACTAAGAAACGTAACGGGCAAATGGCCTACATTTTCCCGTCAGAAAGCGTTTAAAAACCGAAGGTCTTCCTCAATCGATACCTCCAGTAACAGTAATAATAATAGTAAAGGCTTGATAAAGCACTTCCAGAAAGGACAGATATAGACAGGAATCATCCTTATCGTCATCTTCAAATATATCGCAAATTAATTCTAACATAGGTTCATAAACCATTTTTCCTTTCCAACATCATTCTGGAACTCACTGCTGCTTTCGCTAAAAATCTCTCGTCCTGAAATTCAATTCAGGGAGGTGACGCATATCTGTAAAAGCAATAACTCAAGTGAAGATTGAAGGATAAAATAAATCTATTTTACGGATAGCTTCGTTCATTTTTCCCATTGATTTGACCTAGCGGTATAGAGCTTAGGTTTTCCCCATTCTAATTAAAAGCAAGTATAATCTAGAAATAGAGAAGTAATGCAATTGCGTACTCGGAACGCTTCATAAAACTGGAAAGGAAGTCAGAAATTTATGGTGAAGATATAATTAGTCAAAAAAGCAAACCATTTCCAAAAAAAAAAGACGGAAAGCAAGAATCCTACACGTTCGCATTTAAGCAAACAATTATTACCCGTAACCATTTTTACAAGTTAGAAGCCAGCTACCCCTAAATGAAAGCGTGCACACGTATGCACATACCACTAGCGTTGTGATTGGAAAAGCTTACTCAACCCAGTAATCAATTTCGATCCTTTACATGACGAATAATAAGAAATAAACACTGATAGAGCTTCAGTATACCTTATTTCTGTATTCGTCTCGAGTCGTGAAAATTTCAAGTTGGTAACACATTTTTATAAATTCTCGTACAAAGAACTCAAGCAACAAATAGATATTGTCATAGAAAATATTTAGACCTAAACTACTAACCACATAGAAAATTGTACGGGCCAAACAATAATACAAAAGAAGAAACAAACAAACAAACCACAAACAATAAAAAAAAAAACAATAGCAAACAAAATACATGAGAGAAATAACATAAATAAAGAGAAAAGAAGAAAACATTCACACAAGATAAAAAAAAAAAATCAGAGCGCCCAGGGCAGTCCCATCCTCCTTTAATCAATTGTGTTACTAACTCTAGTTAAGCTCGCGTTATAATACATTACATCCGGCAGCTGCCTCATCGCCATCATGAATTCCAGCTTGGCCCAACAATATTTCGACTATCGCGATCGCCCTCTCCACCATCTTACCGAACAGCAAAATTGCACCGGGGTTCTACCACAATATCTCGGCACTAGCCAACAGCACCAACGAGACCATCTAGCTCGCCACCCCGATTGACGGAGCACAGCGAGTTTTTCCGACAGCGTTCCACACGAGACCCGTCATCGAAGTAGTCAGCAGATGGGGGCTCAACTTTACCGGCCGCAGAGAGCCGCTTGCCTTCATCGAGCGGGTCGAGGAGCTTGCAGAAGCATATGGCGTCGATAAAGATCGTTTGGTACCCACCATAGTGGTGATGCTACGCGATCGAGCCTTAACTTGGTATCGCAACAACAATCAACACTGGACAGCCTGGGAGAAGTTTAAGGCCGATTTTCTAAAGGTGTTTCTGCCACCGCGATACTTCACCCGGCTCGAGGATGGAATTTGGCGGCGGACCCAGCGACCGAGAGAGAAATTTCAGGACTATATGCTGGCACTGCAGGACCTGATGCGTCGTACCACAATGACAGAAGAACAAAAATTGGAGAGCATCTATACGAATGCGCCATCCGATCACATGTGGTGCCGAAACTTCACCAATGTAGACGAACTCATGGAACTCGCCAGCGATTTTGAGGCGATTCCAAAGGGCAACATGCCGCGTGAAGCACCCCGTGAAACACGCCCAGAACATCAGCCACTCGCCCGATGGCGTGATCTGCCGAACAAAGGAGCTCAATGCCGCAAAAGAAGGGAATATATGCGACCGCGGCATGCCGACTATGTGCCCAGAGCGGACACCACAAGCTTAATTGCCCGAACCCACAGGTCTTGAACTGCTGGATCTGCGGTTGACGAGGCGTACCCACTATCAACCGCTGCCAACAACGAGACGTACTGGCCTCATTGAGCTTAGCAAATGCACCATATTTACAACGAGAAACACCACTACGCCGCGATACGAAACTAATTCCTCGAACACATCGAAATCTAGCCTTTCCATGCAATGAAGCCCGTAAAGATACCAATGCAGCATCCAGACCTACCAACATCACCAGCATTTACCCCCACAATTCTCGTATAACAACAGTCCCAAACAACGACATTACAGCCACAACCAAATTACCAACAGCGGCAACAGTCACCAATACGACGTCAACGGCAACAGGTGGCTATCGCCGTCAACACAAAACGGTTACAGATGCCACAGCCGTAACAAACCCAGCCTAAAAATTCAACACCACAACAATCACAACTACAACAAACCACGCTCATACCAACCGCAACGAGCGCACCACAATTTCGTCAACATCCTACCAGCAACAACAGAGTCACCCACAGCCAAGGGTCAACGTTGGCACAACTCGTACCTCCCTGGCTAATGGTCCGGCGACTGAATGCCGGTACACCAGAGCTGACGGGACTAATGGCCAACGATTCGACACACACCGATGTCGAAAAGCCGCAGACAATAGACTCCGCGCCGTTGAAGTGATAGCACCCTGCTCTGCGCAAGCAATAGGCTCTGCGGCCACTTATCGACCCAACAAGCCCCATCAGCAGCAGCAACTGTAGCGGCACACAACTGCACCACACCGAAGCCGTCACCGGAGACGCGTGTCACCAGCCACTCTTCTTTCCCCCGATCTGCGAGGACCCAAAGTCGTACCTCGTTTTGGTCTCACGGGTTCTCCGGCTCTCCCCAGCCAGAGACGGAGTGCTAGACAGTAAGATAGAATAAGAATAAAGTAGGCCTAGTATAAGAGTAGGATAGACATAGAATAAGAACAGAATAAGAATAGAATAGGGTAACTTCAGTTTTAGTTAAATTAGTCGAAGCGAGACTCTCGATGAGAGTAGTGAGTCGGAGTTAAACGGGCGAAGTAAGCGCGCCTTGTTAAAAAGTAATGTCAAGAATAATAAAAGAGTCCCTGCGAATAGAAATATTCTTGTGTTTTCCTACCCTGGGCCGCTGAACTGCCCCGTCCTTAGGAAAGGGACAAAACGTCCTCAAAATATATATATACATAAATACCTAAAAAAGAAAATTGTCACAAACATAAATATATAAATTCAAAAAAAAAAAGTATTCACAAATATATATGAAGAATATAGAAAAAATACAAAAAAAAAAAATTTTTATAGAAACAGTATTTTAAAACAAAGATGAACAGAAAGAATATTAAAACAATATATAAGAAACAATAAAATTAATAAGGGAATATAGAAAACAAAAAATAAATCATACAAACACAAATAAGTATAGATATTTAAAACAAAAATAAAATCAACAGGTCTTACTAAACAAAAAAAAAATTTTTTTTTACTTCTTTAATGGAAAGGATAGATGAAATTAACATCTCCATAGATAGGATAATTTCTAAACTTAAAAAACTAGGCAGCAGAACTTATAAGAAAGAAACAATTGAAAACAAGTTAGAAGAATTATATAATTACAGAACCATCCTATATTCATCCTATATTAGAAACTAATTCAAGACCAGAGCAAGCAGAGTTTTTAAATAAAATACAAACATTTAAGCAGAAATATAAAACAGCAAAAGAATTATTAGAAATTGAAGCAACCAAAGATTCGCTGGAAGACATAAACCCCAGCAATGTAGAAAGTATTATACAACCAAAAATGGATTTCAACCTAGGAACAGTCCATACCCACATTTACTCGAAATTATAAAGATATCAACTGCTTCATAAAAGCTGTCGAAATAGTACATAGAACCTTAAAAGATGAAGCCAAACCACAACTAATAGAATGCACCTTCTACTGCAAACCGTCCTCAAATGTTCAAACCGCGCTTGCAAATGATATCCCAACAACACTAGAAAAATTCAAAGCCAAACTCGAAAATAAATATAAATCAAGTCAAACAATACCACAAATACATTCAATATTAAACCAAATAACACAAAAACTTATTATTATCACAAGTTTCAAAGCCAAAATATTAAACATAATAGCAGATCCAAATAATCTTCAAATCAAAGAACTCGGTCCCAACCCCACTAACGAACAAAAATCGGTCATTACCAATATCGACGATACGTACGCCTTAACCATATTCGAAAACGATGTCGACGACTACATTAAACGCTCTATCTTGCCGGCCCAACCAAAAACCTTTCCCGAAGCAATTGATATTACGCTACAATTTGAAAGAGCGACCGAAACAAATTCACAGGTAATGAGAATAAATTACCAATAGAAAAATTCACGTAATCGCCACAACAACAACAAGAGCTCCTACACTAACCAAAGCAGCAGAAACCAATATCACAATAATAATCCCAACAGAAACGTTCAAAGGTACAATAATCAAAATAGGAATTATTACAATAATAATAACAACAATTTTAACAGAACCAATAATAATAATTCTGATACCAACAACAACAATAATAGGAATTTCAACTGTCGAAATCAAAATAATAATTACAACAGAAATAAGAGAAATACAAGATAAAATTAAACCCATCCAAAGGCAACTTCCTATGACCAGAAGTAACCTATCTAGGACACCTAATAACACCCGACGGCATAAAACCAGATCCCCTCAAGTACGAAACAATTAAAAGCTACCCCCAATCCAAAAATACTGACGAATGAACAATTAAATATGTGGGAATGCACGTCAATAAATGACATTAACAACACAAGAAAGTTACAATTTAAATTCGAAAGCGGTATCAAAGATATGATAATTGAAAATGTTACCGAATTAAATTGCACACGTGTGAGATGCAATGAATATCCAGACCATTTCGATGCTCTCTTGGAAAAATTGACATCAAAACTAAACAAGTTAAATTTCTTAGACTATGCATTAATTCTACAAGACGATATATTTAAACATATATCCAAAGAGATATTAAAAGAAAAATTCAACAATATTAAAAGAAGCCGCAGAAATATACTGTTATATAAAGAAAGACAGAGAATATATGATGATAAAAATAAGTGCGAATTAATAGAAGCATACCCCACTTGCCCATACTCAGGACATTTCGGAGTAAGGAAAACATTCCAAAAACTAAGCCAAAAATACATCTGGCGTAATATGTTCAAAATGATAAAAAACTACATAAAACAATGCCACATTTGCCAAACAGGTAAACAAATCAAACTTACAAAATAATCTCTCACAATAACGGACACACCGCCGACATCTTTTGAAACGCTAAGTATAGCTACAGTAGGTCCAATAAAACCTTCTAATAATTTCCGATACAAACATGGTCATCAAAATTATTCTAACGATTGTCATATCATTCGTAAACAGAGTCGACCGGCATAAATAGTAAGATAATAAGTTCGCTTGGCGTTAAAACGCTCGTTATCCACATGTGATCTTCCGCTTGCATCAAATGGTCCTCTTTTATCGAATTGTTCAAAGGCAACGCATATGACTCTGCTGCAAGCAAAGCAATGAATATGAAAAATCGTTTGTTGGCCTTGATTATGTAAATTTTATTTTACAAAGATAACTAGAGTGCTAGAGTATCAGCAATGTGCTCTACCACAGAGGGAGAGAGATTATAATTATGTATTAGTGAATGCAAATTTTCAACTTGTAGACACATTTTGTTGCTGCATTTCGGATCATTAAAACCAATCGCTTCAACTGAAGGCGATAAAGTATCTTGACTTACTATGGAAGAATCATCTGAACTGAAAAACCAGAAAGTTCTATTAGCTAATTTGTCCAAAATCCCAGCTTACTCTAAGAAATAAATGCATTTTATGCAAGAGCACACTCCAGCTCTTTTGGATCTAAACTAAGATGTGTAAAGAACAGCTGACAAAACCTTCCGTCTTATTGGCAATCTAATATCCCTTCTGAATGAATCCATTGGAGTAAGAAGATTGAAAAGGTATCATATACTAGATCTTTTATTTAGAAATTTTCCGAGTTTATATATCTTAATACAACATTTACTTAAAAGAAGAATCCGATGGAATAAGGGCAAGAAAAGAAAATCTTTCTTAAAAATTTTAAGATGAGGAAGCGCAGACCTTTTTTTTGGCTGGACCGACATAGTGACATAAAGACTGTAAACATGTGCTGCGCTACATATTGTCTTCTTCTATCCTTTGAAAAATCGAATTTTTTTAAAAAGACAAATTTTTTAAATTAATTTTCTATTATTAATCGAAAATATTTATTTATTTATTTATGTTAAATAGAAAAAATTTTTAAAAATGTTCTATGTTTCTTTGCTTTTGTTTTTTTTCTTCTTATTGGAGTTTTAATATTTTCCTCTCACGTTTCAAAGGCACTAATACAAACGTACATTTTTGTTTTACAAACCTTTTTTTTTTTTGAACTTGTTTCGAATACGAGTACTTAGATATTAAAAAAAAAAAAAAATTGTCTCGATTAACTTTACATTTAACATATACATACACGTCACACGAACATCTAATTTTTTCATATAAATATTTACCTTAAATTATAGGGACTTTTTATAACATGAGAAAAAAAAGGAAAGAAAAGCTTACAAATAAATATTGAATCGGCTCCTGTTAAAAATATTCGTGTTCTAAGCAGGGCAATGCGGTGGGTCGTAAACGCAATCAAATGGACATACGTTCGGATATATTTTTGCAGGCTGTCAATGTACTGTGGAAGTTGTTTGAGAGCGCCCCTTATGCCGTCGATATCTTCAATCAGACGGTGCTGATGGAGAGCTTTATACGATGTTTAGATTTCAGTGTCTATGGATTGAATATAGCAATATCTGTAGCCCAATTCTTTTTAGTGGTTTCTGAAAACAATCCTAAATAGTGGAAAGTGTTTAACGATCATTTACCCAACTTCTCTTCTATCATCAACGGGTGATTATGGCCAAGCGTACCTTTGTTCTTTAGCAGCCGCAATTCTAACAAATATACCAGTCAGGACACTTCTTGTAGTGTCACCGAGTTACGTGTTTTTACCCAAGAACAAACGCTATTGCAAACACATACATTACATGGCACACTTTATGAAAACAAACAAAACGAGTATACTCTCATCTTACAGTGGTGGATATAATAAGAATTACGTTAGACAATGTGTAGGTATTTAATGGTCGGCCTTGTGCAACTGTAATGTTTTCACCTGCAAATAAGGCAATCCCGGTAATCATGGTGAGCTCTCTCTAGCGATTCACTTAATTTTAGAAAACTTAATGCATCAACAAAGAGATTTCGATTAGGATTAAATTTTGATCTAGAATGGAACAGTGCTTAATGGAACGTTTTCTAGCTTTTTGTCTTTGACTTTAAAAGATTTAGATTTAGGAACGCTTCACTTCAACGAAAGGAGAAAAATTTCTTCTTCATTTCTTTTTGAATTTAGTGAAGATATTGAGTATATAATCGAGAGTGCGTTACAATAATTTATTTTATTAGGCTGCACATATACACACATCTGTATACTATGTAAACGTGTACAATGAATAAATCGATTTAACTTAAGTCTGAATAAACGTAACTGAGTTATTCATAATAAGCAATTCCTTTTTTTTTATTATTAAAAAATCGAATTTATTAAAAGTTTTCTTTTCTTTAAATGAAAAGAAGAAATTTAATAATACTAGAAGTGTTGTATTATTTTTTTTCACATTCCTTTTCTTCAATCGAGTTTTCGTGAACTGTACAGTTTGATGGGAAAAACATGTTAACTCTACACTTAACATATTCGCGAAATGTTCACGTCCTTTAAATCGAAATATCTTACTTTAGACTTAAATAACCAATAAGTTAACTCAGGTGTCGTATTTATTATCATATATATTATCCAACTTAAAAATTGTCAATTATTGCTATTTGGAATGGAACAGTTTTTTGGTTAGCGAAGCCCATTCCATAAAGAAAGAATGAAAGCAATTAAGTGCTCTCCGTTGAATTGTTTAAGAGAACAAAGAAAAAAAATGTTTGATGAAATTTATACAATTTGCTCATCTCTCGGAAAATTGCTTACATTATTCCTACGCATTGATTTTTTACGATGCCAATGAGTTTCTTATGATATGTATTCAAAGGAGTAACGTCGAAGCCCGCCGGGATTATTGTAAGCTCATCGTAGGGGAACGACGAAGGCTAAAATAAAAATTTCTTAAAAGAAAAACGATAACAATACCATTTTCATAAATAATTATCTTGTTAGTGCTCTCTTTACTCATTTTTTTAAAGCAAGGAAAGCCCATACTCGAACCGGGTGAAATGTTCGCATTTTTCATTTTAATGGAGTTTTGTTAAATGAGATTTTCGTCATAATCATGAGTAAATAGTTTTTGTCCTTTTAGAAAACAAAAACATCTCGATTACAAACAAGTAAATCATTCAGATGTGAGTCACGATCTAACAAAAGCTGTAACATTTCCGGCATATTGTTTGCTATGCAATAGTGCAGTAAATAATGTGGAGTAATGCGGGCATCTTGCTCAAGTAAAAAAGAAGCTAAAGAAATGTTATGTTGTCTTGCTTTGCAAAAACATCAGCCAATACCAGTGCCAGAAAAATTAATACAGAATAATAATATTTAATAAAGAATAATAATATTTAATAAAGAATAATAATATTTAATAAGGAATAATAATGTTTGTATTCATTTGCTGTCAAATTTTGTTTGCAAGACTAATTGCTTTTTTTCAGGATCTTTGGTCACGTAAGCAGTTAGGCCCACGGCAGACGAACCTCGCCCAGAAGTATACTGTGAACAGGGCACCAAATTGTACACATATTGCAACATTTGCGATTTGCGCCTGCCACCAATTCGTTGCGTTTCCAATACGCAGCGTACGTATGGAAATGTTGACCTATTAGCGGATAATGAGATGAATTATTAATATTGTCTATGCGGCGAAGCTATCCTTCGCATCCTTCCGTCTAAAAAAGTTAATAACGTGTAAAACATCTTTAAGACGATTGTTTTCAATTTCATACATTAATAAAATACCAATACTTATGCAAGAAATTATTAATAACAATAACTGCTGATATTTACGTATATTATCGTGAATCTATCAAATAAAAATATTTAAGAAAAACATGTTTTTCAATTCGTTGTTTACAATGCTAACGCCATTTTTAAAGGCAATTAACGTTCTTTGTATGAAACATTTAATGTTTGATGTATTGTTTTTCTTTCGAAATTGCTGTGGTTTCTTTGGTCTATATGCCTCGTTACATATATTCTTTCACATCTTTTCGGCATGTAAGATCTTGGCGACGGCTCTGTCCATTTTCTCTTCTTCCAATACCTAAATACAACTTTAGTTACCTATAGTATCGCCGTGATTTTTATTGCTTCAAATATTTCCTGGAATATTTGAAAATGACACTGGAGGAGAATAGTACTTTGAATACTTCAAATTCCGAATATGATGGTAGACTTGTTGCTTTTATAAAGCGTCTACAAAATTTCAAGTCTTCTTATTTATTGCGCGGGGGAACTGAAAAGCGGAGGAGTACCACGATATGTTTTCGTCCTCGGTCTCCCTCCAATTTATCCCCTTCAGCAGGTCGTGGTATACCCCCCATCAAGGTCGAACGGCGCGAATTTTTCCTCCTCCCGGACTGTAAGTACGTAGTCCATCCTTTCGATAAGGAGGTACTTGTTGTCGGACCTGAAGCCACTAGACCATTGCGACACGATAAAGACCCTCAGCTTTCCCAAAAGCTCCATGATCTCTACTGACGCCCTCGTTTTTTTCCTAACGCCGACCGCTAAGTTAATGAATACCCTCTCTAACAGATTCAGGCTTACCCTGTATGGGTTTACAGTTATGTCAGCGCAAGCTCGTTCATTAAGTGAATGAAATTTGAGATCGTCAACCGTGCGTTTATAGCAACCGAATCCACTTCTAAATACCTCTCTAAATATTTCCTCACTTCTGTCAGCACACCTCTTTGCACCAACCAGTTTCCTCTATTGATTGGCTTCAGGTGCACCACGAAAACCTCGAGTTCCAGTGTAGATGCGTATATGGGCGTATCTCTCCATGGTGGTGGGGAGGCACTATCTAAAACCTTTGTCTTTCTTTGGATCAGACACCAGGTTGCTATGCAAGTCCAACCACAGCCATTACGAAACTCCACCAATGGGCCGTTCCCGCTGACATGCCGAAGCTAGAAGATTGCTTCGAGGGCTCCTGACACCCGCAGTATCGCATATAAAAAAGAAAAATAAGTAATGAAAGAAGAATAAGAAAGCCCCCTGTCAGACATAGCATCAGATCCCATACGACCTGAAAACTCGATATGATATGGAATCTGCAGAGGAAGCTGCAATAATACGGAACCAATTATACAATGCATATGGTCATTGTATTCTCACTAGGCGGAGGAGGCCAAACCCAACCTCTTTCGTTTAATAAGCGAAACAATACCCTGTGGGGATGGGTGCTCGAACAAAGTTCAAACAACCATAGCAATGCAAGGAAACTCGGAAATGGGTTTCCACCGCAATACCATACCAGAAAGAGGTAAGACTTATAGAGCCCCATGCGGCTCACCCCCCCCAGTCAGTCAGTGAAATCAAATAAATTACTGATAAACCTGCCAAAATAGAGCTTAGACAGAGTTGCCCAAACCTCGTCAAATAAGCCGGCGTTTGAGGAAAACACCAGATATAAGCGCGCTCGATGCAGCCGTCGTCTCAAGAACAGAAGGAGACAGACGGCAATCAATGCTACCGTGAACTACCTTGGTTCTCATGGCTTCTAAGTCTGTGAACATACCAACAACACGTGTTCAAAGTCTACGGACAGACTGCCACATAGGCAAACACCACTTTCATGCAAGAATGCATTCAGAGATCCGTGGCCATTAAGTAGAAACCCAGCATGTAGACTAAAACCCGGGTGATTTTCTACAAAGGAAACATCACGAATAAAAGTTAAAGTGACCCTACCGTTCTCATTATTATCCCAACGTGATTGCCATAAGGCACAGACATGTTCTTTTAATAGCGATTCACGCTCCCGAGAACTTAATCTCTCTACATTCTGAGTGTTTAACCCGTCAAGTAAGATCAGACCCCTTAGTATCCTATAGTCATTACTAAGACGTAAGACCTCAAACCGAGAGGGGATGCACCCATCAGTATCTGTAGAGCGTCAGTCGAGACCGTTTTACAAACAAACAAACAAGCCAACGACATTATACGTTGGCACCTCAATATCTTATTTCGTCGTACAACACATGTAACGTCCGGATACCACACGGGAGCTCCATATGTTGCGCAAGCAACAAAGCGCCCTCCGTATACTATGCGAACGGCACGTCTAGTAAGACCCCATTTACACTGTAGGACACGACGAATCCGCTCTTTAACATTCATAAGTTTATCCTTAACCTTGTCAAGGTGTGGAATAAACTCGCCTCTATCATTCATGGTAATACCTAGCTATTTGGCTTCAGCCACGTACCTAAGACTGACCCCACTCGCTCTCATCAGCGGAGATCGGCCGATTGAGAGGCTACCTTTCAGCAGCATTATCACAGTTTTCCCCAGTGATACATCAACTCCAACACTATGCCCCCATGTACTGATTACTCTCATAACGCTTTTAAGGGGTTCTGCTATAACTTTCCGAGCCCTACTGTTTGCTAAAATGCGAAGGTCATCTGCATATGCAGAGAAATCAAGTATTCCATTAACTTCGCGCACATGCCTTCTAGCTGCCTTAACAAACCATCCATCATAATGTTCCATACAAATGGCCCACTAATGGATCCGACCCAATTTGCTGAAGACAGGACCGACAACATGAGCTCGCCTCTGAGAGAAATAGCTAGCCCAGAGTTTAAGTTCCATGCAATTCACCTCTCCCAGCCTGGCAAGTATATTGTTCCAATTGAGATGGTCAAACGCACCCTTAAAGTCAATAAATATGTCTGACATATTTCTCGTTACAATCCCTGACACATGCCTGCACATGTAGCTAGGCATCTTCCGTACTGAGAGCATTGCGGAAGCCAAACTGCCTATCAGAGAGATTAAGAGTAGGAATCATCTGAAGTCTCTCTATCATTATCCTCTCCAAAACTTTTTCAAACACTGGGAGAAGGCTAATATTCCGATAAGACCCTCACCATGTCAGGTGACTTCAGAAGAACCACAACGTTTGCCATTTTCCACTGCAGTGGAAAAAAGCCTTTAGACAGACACAGAAAATAAGTCGTATACAGGTAATCAGGAATAACCTTCCAGGTGGCCTTAGCCATCTCCCGGGTAATTCCATCAATCCCTGGGAATCTACTTGACCTGACTTTGGACATTGCATACTCAACTTTATACTTTTCCAAAGGAGGAGAAAGAGGCTCAAACTCTATACTGGAAACCACCTCCGGTTTCTGCCCAGGCAAGGATGTTTCCAGTAATGTATCCAGACACTTCCTCCAAGTGGATAGCACACCATTTGAAGTGCGAATACCGCTTATCTGCAAGGATTTTCTCCCCTTGATAATGCGTTAGACCTGACCCCGAGGATCATCACGGTTTCGGACGACAACATTTTTCCAGTCTCAGGAAGCATGCGTTTGTAGTCATTGATGCATTTCCTCAATTCGGTTCTTATCTAAACCGTACAAAACATCCAAATGTATAAACCCACATAAACGAAAAATGTATTCAAAATTATAAACGCATGTAACATATACAAACACGCATAAGCACAAGAAGGCAAGCTCAGCGTTATAAAAGCATACGATAGCAATAGGGTAGTTGTAAGTTATACATGAAGGGTCTGAAGAACCATGCATTGCACATAACAGGTAATAAGTCACACGAGTTGGTTTATTTTCAATTTATACATAACTCTTTAGTTGCGTGTCGGTTTATTTTCTATTTGTACACAACTATTTGGTTGCGTGTCGGTTTATTTTCAATTTACACAAACATGAACAAGAGATTTTTTGTCATTATGACAGCATAAACACTAAATAGACGAGTTTCTTCAATGAACTTAATGTTTCTTTAGAAAGAACTATATTAGCGACTAGACATATTGCTTTACAAACTGCTGAATGCCCTTTTGCTTGCCCTAGCTTCGCACTTTAAGGTGCCTGCTTCTACTTTTCTTTGCTTTATATTGCTTTATATTTATTTTTCTTTTGGAAGTACAGTCAAGAAAGGGAAACATAAGGGGATAAGAAGAAGTCGAGTGAAAGGACAAAAGCCGCACACTAGCAATATAGGGGTACGTTACATGGAAAAAGGTAATAAGAGTGTAAGGAAGCCCCCTCTTATTTTTGAAAATACTAATGTCAAAAGTCGGCCCTGAGAAAGAGATACAACACGACACAAAAAGTAATATGGACAAATCTAAGCTAATGCTTGGAACATCATAAAATTTTGATAATTTTCGTTCGTTGGTTGATGCTACCTAAAAATCATAATGATTCGCCAATAGTCACCCTGCATCCATATATTATGCTACGAACTTATTGAACTGTGTTAGACTGTTATGCGCATATCATCGTCTTACAGTATAAGAGAGAAAGAATTTGATTCGTACAAAACACTCTCTCTATTTCAATGTTATACTGTTTGCTTTTCTTCAGCTGGTGGGTATCAAAGAATTCGGTAAAAACTGAATCTATAAAGAAATTGCTTTTCTTTATTTTTTTATTCTTTGAATAACAAAGTATTGTTATTATGTATTATGTATAGTGATAATCAGAAGGCGTTATGTCTGGTAATTGTATTGGATGGAGCTAGAACAATGCATCGTCAACAATTCTTGAAACACACCAAAATCGTCGAATTTTATCGGTATACATACTAGTATTTCCCATTTCTTTATAATTTTTGCCAGTAAAAGTTGACTATCAAAGTTAACGCAACCATCTAACATATTTTATTTTTTTCAAATGTTGCGCTTTTCAGAGTAACATTTGGTTTACTGCATATCTCTTAGGGAGGGTCTTTTTGAGAGAGTGATACATTTGCGTGTGTCATTTATTGAGCATCGATAGAGAAATTCCTTTACAATTAAAACGTGTTTCTTCTCATGTCTTAAACGCACAATTGCGGTCTGCGTTTCATGTAAATGAATACAACGACAAGGTCTATTTTAAAATGATCAAAGTCTCCTCCTCTGACATCTGTGAGGATTGCAATATTACTGAGTCTGCCGAGCACCTTATTTTTGAGTGCAGGAGGTTTGACATCCTTAGACAATCTTTCAGTATATTTAACCTGTATAGCAATCTATATGAAATTTTTCGTGCTGGTAACTTTAGGCATTTGAAGCAACTGACTGCCTTTATCAAATCAGCTGAGTTTTCATTCTAATTTTACATTTAGTATTTCTATTACAATCACGAATCGCCTACACTTTTTCTTTTATCGGCATTATTAGCCGGATCTTGACAGTACAGTAACAAGGACGGTGATTTATGGATTGACAGCGGAACAGAGCCTCTCATTGCGAACACTCTGCCACATCAGTCTACCTATGCTTAAATTTTTTCATCAATCGCTCTCAACTTCGTTTCTGGATTATGGATCTAACATTAACTTAACTGGTCCAATCCATCTCTAAACAAACAAAAAAAATAAATAAATAAATAAATGAAAACAACAAAGCTGCAATTACATTGTAAACATTGTTAAACCTTCTTACACGTGTCAGAATTAACCAGAGTTAAACATTAAAACCTTTTTAAACATTATTAAACCTTCTTAAACATTATTAAACATTCTTAATCATTCTTCAACATGTCAAAACAAGGCGCGCAAGGCAACACGCAGAATTTGTAATTACGTGGCACACAAACTGTCAGAACAAATTATGCTCGGTCATGACTGAATCGTTTATACCCATCACAGGCTAAAAGAAGAGAAAAGAAATAGATTTTCATGTTTTTTTTATAGCATCAGGTCCACGCGGCTGATTTTTTCTATTTTCAGGATGAAAGTGGAAATTTATACGAGGTATGTGTTTTACGCTATGGATAACAATCAAAAACCACAGAAAACAGCGGCATTCACAGGTTTTTTCTATAAGCATGTGGCGTTGTAGACGTGTTCCTTGATCCGTTTGGGTCTTCTTTCTTTTTTGCGAATTTATTGGTGATGCCTTCTTTTTAGCGAACGATGGAGTGTTTACTACAAATACTACACGGTTTGCAAACGGACAGATGGACAGATGAGCAGACGGGCAAGGTCTATTGCTTCTAAGCTTGAAACTGACCAGGAATTTATATACTTTATGGGGTTTTTGAAGCTTGCTGCTTCGCGTTATAAAGATATTAAAAAAAATTAAACTTTGATACATTACAATATTGGGTTGGCGTAGTCAAGTTTTCCCAATTTTGTACAGGTAGTGCAACATAAGCTCATAGGACGTACGTTAAATTTTTTATATATTTATCTGCCGCAGTTTACGAGCAATGAGCAGAGAAACATTTTCTTATTCTTATTGAAAAACAATGGTGGGCTCCGTTTATGTAGTACTGTAGGCGTATCCTTCGACCGATATGGTCCATTTTCAACCAACCTGCGTGCAAGAATTTCCAAAGTTTTTACCGCATTAGAAGTGAGACAATGTTTAGGACACACATTACACTGGCGGACAGACAGGCCGACATTAATGCTGATAAAGGATATATATACTTTGAACACTCTTGACAAAATAGATATACACCCCATGCTTCAGTGATGGGCACAAAAACGAATCGAGCCGAATCGAGGTTTTGCTGTTATTTAAGGTTTATTTTAAATTTTACAATATTAAAAAAGTCTCTTGCGAAGCTTCATCAGATTTATGACAATTTGCTGGATACAAGTGATGAATAAATATACTAAAAAAAACTGATATGAAAGAAATGGAAATTTTTAAATGGTCATCGTACCACAAAAAGGAAATACAAACACCCCATTTGGGATGATCGCAACAACTAATCCTACCTAGAATGGTTGAAAGCTCAAGTTCCCTCGACATGTGGTCTCCAAGCATCCTTAATTAACTCTCGGATGGATAACATCTCTCCATTCTCTCCATGGCGGAATCAAATATGATATGATAAAGGTCCTTCCCGTGCCAAGCCTTCTAACCCTGCTATCTGCTATAATGAGCGCTGGATGACCAACTGGTTTCCCACCGTTTGGCGTACAATTAAAATAGTGCCCATTCCTAAACCCGGAAAAGATCTTGAAATATTCACTAACTTCACATCCATATCCCTCGTGCCCGTTCCTCCAAAAGTTTCCAACCAAATGATTAAAAAAAGACTAACAAATTTCCTGAACCACTCACACCTTCTCCCGTCAAGGTCCTTTGCTTACCAAAAAAATATCTCCACCGGTATGTGAAGTCTTTTTCACAATTGCAAATGAAAAAGCAAATGGAAACCAGGTAGTTATGCTTTGCTTAGACATTAATAAAGCTTATGACTGCGTTAATTTAGTGAAATTGGACAAAATTCTATCTGATTTTAAAATCCCGAGACAAAGTAAGCATTGGGTTCTCAACTTGCTTTCCTCGCGAACATATGTTAAATAAACGAGTATTTTTGTTAAGGTTTACAGAAGAAATAAGCAAATTTGTTTCGTCGTTTCGAATTGAGGTAGAATAACGTCTTGGTAAAATGGTGCGTTTGAGCAAAGCTCCCATCTAAGCAATTGAACTTAATTGTAGGTGCTGCCATGCGTTTGGATAAAGCACCTATGATACGTTTCAACCAGCGAACTCTCGATTTTAATGTCACAGATTTGGGTCGCACAGCTTCGCATTATTATATAAAATACGATACGATAGAAATATTTAATGAACTTACAAAACCGTTTATGAACGAAGGTGATATTTGTAATGATATCGCGAGCCCAAAATCTAGTCTCTGATATGTCGTACATCGGGCAAAATATAACACGCATTGCGCGAGCTTTATGCTCCATTGTCTTGAGGAATAATGATTCGATACTTGCATGGCGTATATTACAAGTGTGCAAAATGTTTGAACGACAACAGTGGGATTCGATTTCGAGAGTCCTATGCGTCAGTTCTCGCATATCAATATCGAGACTATAGATAAATTAGAAAGCAGGGGTGTTAGTTTATACACACTTCGTGAAATAGATCATAATGAGCTAAAGGAGATAGTAAGTAACAGTAAATATGCTGAGCAGGTCTTACGTGCAGCTAAAGAATTGCCCATGCTCAATGTTGATGCCACTTTGCAGCCCATAACGCGTACAGTGTTACGTATTAAAATCAATATATGGCCAGACTTAGTTTGGAATGATCGGGTACATGATAAAACAAGTCAAAATTTTTGGTTATAGATTGAAGATCCCGAATCCAATTTTATCTATCATTCTGAATTGTTCCAGGTTTTTTTACCAATCCGCAATTACAATTCTATTACAAAAATAAATAATTTCTGTTTATGTGCTTTCTTCATGTTAAAATACACTTTTTAGGCGACGCGCAAATTTGTCTACAGCCAAAAACCACAAAAACTGGTGACGACAATACCTCTCAAAGAGCTTTTACCGCCACAATATTATATACGAGTAGCGAGTGACACTTGGCTGGGTACTAATGCGTGGACTCCATTAACTTTTAAGTACTTAGTGCTACCGGAATACCATCGCCCTCTTACTGAACTTTTGCCGCTGCAACCTTTAGCTGTTAGTGCTCTGAAAAATCCAGTCTATGAATCTTTATATAATTTTACGCATTTCAATCCTATACAAACTCAAGTCTCTCATTGCCTTTATTATACTGACAATAACGTTTTGCTGGGCGCACCCACAGGTTCAGGTAAAACTATAGTGGCGGAAATCGCCATACTTCGAACGCTCAATAATTATGAAAGAGCTAAGGTTGTTTATATTGCGCCTTTGAAAGCTTTGGTTAAGGAAAGAATTAGCGATTGGATTCTCAACTGATAGTTACCACACCAGAAAAATGGGATGGTATCAGTCGGTCTTGGCAGACAAGAGAATATGTACAGGATGTTGTACTAATTGTTATAGACGAAATACATTTCCTGGGAGAAGATAGAGGTCCTGTCATTGAAGTAATTGTGTCACGTACGAATTTCATTACGTCACACACCGGATGCAATATACGTATCGTTGGTTTATCTACTGCTTTGGCCAACGCTCAAGATCTCGCCAATTGGCTGGATATTAAGGAAATGGGGTTATGTAATTTTAAACCTTCGGTAAGACCGGTTCCTTTACAAGTGCATATAAATGGGTAATTAAACCGAATTGAATAACTTTTCTGCCTTTTCTTTAATCATTTATTTGCAGGCAAACATTACTCACCACGGATGGCCACTATGAATCGGCCGACATTCCAAGCAATACGCTCTTATTCGCCAACGGAACCCACCATAGTTTTTGTTTCCTCCCGCCGTCAAATTCGATTAACCGCTTGGGATCTGATTACTTTAGATACTTACGAAGAGGTAAATGAGATAACGATAGAAAAAGTGTGTTGCTGTAATATATTTCTTCTTTACTTCTTTGCTAGATTCTTCTGCCGGTGCCGTCTGTGCTCCCGGTGATGTAAAATACCTTAACAAGCTTAAACGCTACATTATCAGTAACATATACACTTATACTTACATGGTTGGCATTTTTACAAATTATTGAGAACATATATACGCTTATTCTCTAAAGGCACCAATTTTATACGCTTATTCTTTAAAAGCTTTAAAAAAATACCCGTATTAGATTCATATACAGTCGAAGTCTGTGGAGGTTTACCTCAAGGTAGCTGTCTCAGCCCAGTTCTTTTCAATCTATACACAGCCGACTTACATCAATTACAGGACAATACTACCCATTTATTTCAATATGCTGACGATTTCCTCATCATCTCTGCTGGAAAAGCATTAGTAGAAGCAGTCCGTAACCTTGACATTAAACCCAATCTTTTTTAAAGACTTTGTGCAGACTTAAATCTAACTTTCAACCCGGAAAAATCAAAAGTCGTCCGTTTTGCTAAGGATCACAGAAAAATTTTTTACATTACAATCAATGGTATAAAAATCAGCCTGTCTTACTCTTTTTAATTTTTGGGCAGAATAGTCAACTCAAGTTTAACCACGCATGAGCATTACAAGGATAGCCTCGAAAATTGCAACACAGGCACAAATGTCATCAAACTTCTGACCAACATTCACACCGGACTCCCACCTAGGAAAGCTTTAAACGTTTACAAATCTATTGTCAGATCCAAAATTGAATATTCTTACCCTACATGGTGCAATGCTCCTGCGTGTACATTAAAAAAAATACAAACCTTTCAGCACTCAATCCTAAGACGTTGTACCGGTTTGTCCCCCTCAACACCAACATAAATTTTACGTTCCATCTCTTATGAACTCCCCGTTGCTAAGAGAATTTATCTTGTAAGTGCAAAAGAACTTCTCAAGGTAAAAATCTTTAAACCTGCCTTCTTTGAGGAAGTCGTTTCCAAACACAATCACGTCATCAGTAGTTACTCTAACTGCTTCAAAAAATTCACTAACATCTTCAATAAAGTTAACTCAATACCCTCTTGGAATAATATTATTCATGATAAATGCGTAGTGCAATTAAACTTACTTAATACGCTCACCAACTCAAAAAAAAATCGGTCTTGTCTTCGCTTCGTCGAAAATAACTTCAAAATATATGCAACGGATGGATCTGTCAATTCGGATATTTTTAGTTTTTCAATTATTGAATACCCAAAGTTACTTTTAGGAAAATTCAAAGTTCTACAAGAACTATCATCTAATTTCATTGAACTTCTGGCCATCAGAGAAGCAATCCTCCATGGATCTGAAATTAAGCTGAAAAAATTTGTAGTTTTCTCTGACAGCAAATCTGCTCTGACTTTAATCAAGAACAAGGACCCATTCAATATGTATGTCTTCGATATCTACAACCTTTTAAAAGACCTAAGCATTGAAAAATGCCACATTATCTGGATCCCAGGTCACAGCGGTTTTAGTATCAATGAAAAAGCTGACTTCCATGCTCGTCAAGCTAGGTTTGATGGTACGGTTTTGTCCATAAACTATCCCCCAGAGAAGCTCTTCTGTTAGTCAAAAAACTTATCGTAAAAGAATGGAAAGACAAGTATCAGTTTTAACTAGAGAAAAAAGTGATCGGCTTTTCTACAAAATTTACACTTTTTTGACACCCACACTTCTACCTACAGGAAAATTTACAATATGGGAATTTAAAGTTCTTCACCGTCTTATGAATAATCACACTTACGACAAGGTTTATTTTAAAATGATCAATGATCACTGACATTCTTAGACAGTCTTTCAGTATATATAACTTGTATAACAATTTATATGAAATTTTTCGTGCTGGTAACTTTAGGCATTTGAAGCCTTTATCAAATCAGCTGATTTTTCGTTCTAATGTTGCATTTATAATTTGTTTTGCAATCACGAATCGCCTATGGTTTTTCGTTTGTCGGCATTTCTAGCCGGATTTTTGACTGTACAGTACCAAGTACGGTGATTTATGGGTTAACAGCGGAACAGAGCTTCTCATAGCGAACACTGTTAAATCAGTCTCTACCTATGCTCAAACTTTTCATCAATCGCTTTCAACTACGGATCTAATATTAACTTAACTGGTCCAATCCATTTCCTAACAAATCAAAAAAAAAAAAAAAAATAAGAAAGTCTACTGAAATATACTGTATATTATTTTCATTTCATTTTCATATATGCAATGCCGCTAAGATGTCTGTTTTATAAATAAATGAAATGTGGATTATATGATTTTGTTTTGTTTTCATAAATACATTTGCATGTTGGCTCTTGCGTCACGCAGAACGCATTTTGTCAGCACTTCGTTTTGATAGTAGTGAAGGAGAACGTAGAAAGCAATTATTGTGTTTCGCTTTAAAATGTCTAAAAGGATTATTTTCGCAGGTCATTATTGAAAAGATTTTAATTAACTTAGTATTGAATAAATTTATTTCATCCAAACCAGAAAATCTTGGTCTTTCCTCTAGCGACGATGAAGAAAATATAGGAGCAATTGAGTTGGACAAGGACATGTGCACGTCGTCTGAAATTGATAGCCTTTTTAAAATTAAATACAAAATTGCTCATGAGATGTCGGCAACCATGAAAAGGGAATTCATAATGAAATTATGCACAAACACGTAAGTGAAATGTAAATAAATGAAATCCAAACTAGGCCAATTAATACATTGCAGTTCGTTTACAAAAGTTGCCGCTGGCACTTCGGGCGCGACAGTGTACATATATGACATATGCCAAGAACGAGGACTAATAAAATCTGCATGCCTACCTTGCTCATCCTCAATCAGCGATCAACCAGCAAGTATATGTGGACTTAATTTCTTGAATGAGGATTCTAGCATATTGGTAGTAGGCACCACAGCCGGACACTTATTCGTCTATGATGTGCGACAAAACTATAGCCGGATGAGTTTTAAAAGGGGACCCAAACATTTAGATGTTCCTAAAGATTACCTTTGCTTGGATCGAAACGCGAATAGTCGTTTGCTTTGCGTGGGAACAGCAAACTATCGCGATATGGTGCAATTACTGTTTTTCGATTTACGCCAACGTAAACTAATGGGGTGCTATTCTGAGAGTCATCAAGGCGACATGACCGATATAAAGTTTCATCCCCAAAATCCCGATATTTTATGTACTGGATCCGTCGATGGTCTTATAAACATATTTGATCTTCACGAGACATCAGAGGAAGACGCTTTGTTAACTACTTTTAATTCTGAAAGTAGTGTTTACAAACTAAACTGGTATGTAAAATGAAATTGTAATTAGGTTTTTTGTGCTCATCACCAAAGTTTCCCATTATTGCGCCGTAAAATTCATACACATTGGACCAACGTTAAACTCCATTTAACAGGCTTGTAGTACTAAACCTTCCTTAAAAGGAAAGTTGAAAACTTACATATAGGGTCACAGTTTGTGGTTGCAATTGAAAATTGGTATAACCAAACCTAAGGCATCAATAAATGGGAAAAATATAAAAAAAAAAATTTAAATCAATTTTGGACCTCATTTAAATGTAAATGCGTTTTAATAGAAAACCATATATACTAACAAAAATCCAAGCATATAACATAAACCTACGTATTTTAACAGAAATCGCAAAATTTTAAGAAAAATGCATTTTAACTAAACCCACGCATTTTGACGGAAAACTCTAGACTTTTTTTGGAAAACTATGAACAGCTTAATAATTTTGTTCTTATTTAACACTAAGTTTACGGACGTTTTTACCTACCACACGTAAATTTGACGGATGAGCGAATACATATAACAATACATATAACAACACTTAGAAAGCAATGTAATTACACAAAACTAAAATATGAGGTATATATTCATGGAAAGTTTTCATTATTCAGTAATTTTATTCATTATTTGAATATTCTACATTCATTTCGCGCATCTTTTGCAAAAGCACTCAATTTTGTTTGTGCAATTTCCACAAAAAATGGAATATAGGTGTTATTGCCCCTGTTTCTTTTACCAAAACCAATTTAACAAGTCTTGCGTTCTTCCGAAGTTCTTGGTTACGGGTGATTGCAACCTACGCTTTCGTATTTTTTCTTCAACTGAAATAAAAAATCCTTTTTGGGTAATTTTGATCCAGTACACTCAGTGAATAAGATCCATGCATTTATGAAAAGCACCTGGAGAGGCCATCGAAAACATACTGCTTTGGTGGTATATTTGCGAAACATTTCGTCTACTACGTTGACTCCTGACTTTGTCTCATTTTAATATGCTATTGTTCTGGGGCATGTTTTTAATTGTGTTTTATTGTTATAAAAGTACGCGTAGTACTTAGTAACAGCAACTTTAGATTTGACTTACATTTATATATAGTGAATATGCATTTTCCTGTTTTGTAATCTTCTGAAGAATACAAATTCATTTAATCTTTCTTGATTTTTGTTTGGCTGTTTGGAAGTTCTCTCTTGTTGGCTCGAATAGTTCCAACTAAACTTCGTCCTTTTTGCAACTAATTTTTCAGCTAGAGGAAAAATTATCCATGGATTTATTTCTGCCCTTTATGAAGATATAATTCGGCTAATTTTAAAACTAGAAATTCGCCCAAGGGTGTTGAAGTTCGCGTTTCATCCTTACCTAAGTAAGGGAACACATTTATAAGACTTAGATTGAACATCTACAGCCAACCAAAACTTCATGCCAAGCTTGTGCGACTTGTTTGGCATAAATTGTGTGAATTTGCAGGTGGCTTTAGTAGGGAACAGTTGCTCGTCTATTGAATCTCCGTAAGGTTTATAAGAGCATTGGCTATTGTGTATAAATCGATTCGCTTTTTTGGGATATCATTGCAAATTTGTCTGTGCGTAAACGTTTAGATTGTTCCGTTTTCTTACCAAATCTGACAAATCGAAGAATTTGCTTGAATTTATCTCTGGGCATTGCATTAGAAAAAAATGCTGGCTCCCATTTCTTGGACCATTTAGCATTCAGCACTTAGCGAATTTGCTTCATACGGTCCCCTAGCAAACACGACGTGCTTCACCTTCAGTGCAACTCTTTATTTTTTTTTGGTTATACTTAAATGGAAATCACATTTCGTTTCACGTAAGCACCAGCCCAGCGATGTTTTTGAAGATTTTGTGGATAGGATATCGACCACTATCTCTGCCCACTTCCAATTTCGTCAAAGTTGTTCCCGAACTATCTCGTAATATTTGTCTTATTCGCCGATTCAGCATCATAGGATATCTCTTTTCACCCTTTTTGTGCGAAAACTTAATTTCTGTTGATTTTGTTTTTCACTGCCTAATGATTCCCCAGCCTGCATACTTTCATCAGATTCCAAGATCTCAATTTCGTCCTCATTCTGAATCACTTGCTTTTCATCCTTTTCAGAGCCGCACTACTTTTCACAAATGTTGACTACGTTTTCAAATAACGGAGAAGTATCGAAGTATTACCGCTACAGTCCTATTTATTATTATTGTTGTAATGTTTGCATGGGTAGAATTAATTTTCTATAAATTTTGTCTACACTACGATCGCGTGAAATAGACGCATATCCGTAGAGAATTTAATGGATAAAAGACAGCGCACAAGATAAAATAAAAATGCAAATGGCTTTTGTAATTTTCCCCATAAATTTCGAAATGCTTCAAAATGACACGTCACGTAAACATAGTGTTAATATTGCTCAGGAAGCGGTGTCTAATGCAAGCCAAGAAAATACTTTCGAAAGCGACAAATTAATGGGGAGTTTTAGGTTAAAGAGTTTTGTAGAGGAATTGGAACCACTACGTAAGAATTTTTTACTACTATGACCATAAAAAAATCCCGAAAAACAAATGTAATTTCGCATTGAGCATCTTTAAACTAACTTTGTTAACATCTATTTTAAGGCATAAAACTCTCTATGAAAAGGACATTATTTCATGTATGACCACCACCAACGATCTTAAACTCTACAATAGTGAAGAGTATGATTTAGTTGCTGAATTTGAATGGCCTAAAATTACTGATGCGATAAAACGCAAGGCGCCATCAAATTGCCATCTAATTAATACGCACAGTACCTTAGACAATAAGATTTTTTCATTAGTCGGGACAAATTTTAATAAGGGGTAAGTATTATTGAATGGGAAAAATATACCCAATAAGTTGAAAATTATTTTCTTGTAGAGAAATTCTACGTTCTGTGCAATTGAAGGACCAAATGATACCGTTGGCTAACTTCAAGGGCAATAAACAAATTATTCGCGACAGCGTTTTTGAAATGAATTCAAATGCATTAATAACCGGAGGGGAAGGCGGCTTTTTAACATTATGGACGCAAGAAGATCGATTAAATGATTCAACGCAAAATTATTCACAAGAATTAAAGCATAAAATTAAAAGGGGTTCTCATAAAACAAATCCATATTAACCATTACAACCGACTTCTAGTAATAACATTAGAATACAATACGCTAATATGAAAATAAATAAAAATGGACATCCACACAAATATGTTTATACAAATAAATATGTAAAAGCTGGAATCTGAACTATTAAAAATTTTGATAATGGAGTTAATTTACTTTCTGCAATGGATTCAATTGTTTCTTATGATAACAAATTCACCGTAGGAAAAAGCGTGTTTTTCGTTTTATTTATTGAAAATAGCTCATCTGAAGAAAAAGTTGATATATGATAACATTGAATAGTAGCATTTATAAGTAAATTTTAAGTTGGCAACATTGAAACTTCGGTCTTTACGAATTCGTAAATTGTTTGTGTTTATGAAAATTTTTATTTAAATTTCCCTGTTTCTCCAAACATAATTCAATTAACCGATTCAAATTAACTGTGAAGTAAGTCATGTCCTTTTTTGCTGGTAATACATCGATGGGAGCGACAAGTACGCCTGCTAAACGTAAGTATAGGGCTAGCAGCTTTTGCTTTAAACATTGCGTTTGTAACATCAAAAATTACAGCTAGTGGATTCTTTTCATCTTTTGGTACATCCGGTGCAGGTACATCGTCAGCATTTGGTGCTCCAGCTGCTTCATCGGGCGCGGGCTTTGGACCACAAACATCGATGGGTTTTGGAATTGCGGCGGCGCCAACGACTACTTTAGGCGGCTTTGGAAATTTTGGCTCAGCTACCACAACAGTTCCCACTTTAGGTGGATTTGGAACTTTTGGTACTAGTACGTCTAATGCTTCAGCTTTTGGTGGATTTGGTAGTGCGGCGGTTACAGCAGCGCCTACATTTGCAGGTTTCGGTACAACAGCAGCAACCAGTACCCCGAGTTTCGGTTTATTTGGCGGAACCGCACCAACGACAACAGCCCAAAATTTTGGAGGCTTTGGAACGCAAAGTTCTGGTTTTGGACCATTCGGAACAGGTAACATTGAATATAAGCTATGTTAAAGAAAGAATAGAAATAATCTTTCCAATTGCCATTATTGACTGAATAGGTTTTAATAAAACTCCAAACTATACAGTAACGCCAGGTTTTGGAGGATTTAGTGGCAACACTGGTTTCATGATGGGGCAACCGCAGCAGCAACCTGCACAGATATCGCCTGACGAAGCTTTCGCTCAGTCTATCTTCAATGTTTCGATTTACGGTGACGAACGCGATACCATTATAGCCAAATGGAATTATTTGCAAGCTATGTGGGGTATAGGCAAATCGTTTTATTCTCAAACTGCTCCACCAGTTGAAATTACTCCTCAAAACTATCTGTGCCGCTTCAAAGCCATGGGATTTATACGATTGCCCGGCAAGGATAATAAAATTGGATTAGTCGCCTTGAATTTTAGTAAACCTCTATCTGAAGTCAAAAGCCAACAGCCACAAATTGTAACGGCTTTAAACTCTATATTTGGTAATAAACCCAATCTAATTGTTAACATTGATTCAAGCAAGGAATACGAAGAAAAAAGATGCCAACTAATTATATATTTAGAAGAGAAAATAGCAATAGCCCCTAATGAAACAAAGCGAATTTTAGCTACAGATTTAGCTAATTATCTAAATCAAGATAACATTCGGCCTCAGTTGAATAATTTAGGTATTATTCAGGTATTAGCTCTGGTCTTGCCGGATGAAGATCAGCTTAAAGAATACTTAGAAAATGCACCAAAAGGCATTGATCCACGTATGTGGCGTCAGGCTAAATTAGATAATCCAGATCCTTCGAAATTTATTCCGGTACCTATGATTGGTTTCAATGAACTTAAACGGCGTATTAAATGTCAAGAAAATGAAACTGAAACTCATGCTTTATACTTGCGTAAAGTGGAGAAGGACATGGCTGAATTAAGGCAACGCCATGCGACGGCTAAAGCCAAAATCCTGGAACATAAACGCAAATTGGCTGAACTTGGTCATACAATTTTAAAGGTCGATTAGATTGTTAAAAACTTCAAGTAATTAATTGATAAACCATTAATTTTTTTTTTAACGCAGATAATCGTTAAACAAGAATGCACACGTAAAGTGGGTTTAGCTCTTACACCCGAAGAAGAAAGGTTACGCACAAAATTGGAAAACATGCAAGCTCTAGTCTCAGCTCCTACTCAATTCAAAGTACTTATGTTATGCTTTATTAATGAATGCATATATACCCCGTTGTGCACACAAGTATAATTAATTTTCCCTTCTATGTGCTCACATCTAATAGGGTCGTATAAGTGAATTGCTATCACAAATGCGTATGCAACGAAATCAATACATGCTGACCGGTGGCAGCGAATATACTATTGACAAAGATAGTGAAGAAGAAATGAAAAGTTTCCTAGGCATGCAACAAAAAGCAATGGAGGTTCTTACAGATACAGTAAACAAGGATTTAAAAGCATTACAAATTATTATCGATGGGATGCCGGAATTAGTACGAGGTTAAAATTCTTAAAATTGTAAATGTACGTGTGTTTGAACTGTTGTTAAATAAATTTATAAATGCTAAGAAAAAACTCGGGGAGAAATTATCACATCGAAAGTTTTTTAACATACTGGTTATGTGAGCAAAACGTAATCGTAATCAGTAGAGTTATACATAATACGCTCAGAGTTTCTAACATCACTAGAGAATCACTCCGTGTGTTGCCTGTGCTCAAATTGGGAACATAAATCTCGTCATATTTCACTTGTGTGCGTCTATTTATTCATGCAAATAACTTTGAACTTGTCTTGTCTTTTTCTGAATAGTAAGAAAACCGGTTTATAAAAATCCAACGGATTTACTTTTTTGCAATCAGTTAAGTAAAAAAATTTATGTTTGCTAAGGCAAATTTTGCGTACTCATTCGCTTTCTCAAACTATTTGAAATTTCAGTTAAACTTAATGTCAGGACAAAATTTCGAAGCGAAGAAAAGGAAAAGAACTAAATTTTCATAGTCTTTATGGTATTGGGCGGCCGCGGTTGACTTTTTTATGGTTGATGTATGCTGCACCTTATAGTAACAAACAAGAAAAACGGAAAACAAAGGTATTCATAGTTTTTACTGCATAGTCATGAACTTTCACCTGTTTGGGTCACTGTCCAATTGTTCTGTAAATTTGGAGGCGATATCTTCATTTTTGCGAGCGAAAGTGTGATGATTACCACCGAGACTACACTATTGGGATGGATAGTCGAGTAAACGAACATAGGTGCATCCCGAATTTCACAACGGGGAAGAATTTGTATACTTTATGTTATACCGATCTTGAAGCTTAAAAATTACATTTTGATACATTATAATTTTGGGCATGTATGGTGTTTTCAGCTTTTTGATACGAGTTTTACAGCATCGTCCACACAATATACATTCAAGCTCTTATAGTTTATGGGTAATGAGTAAAAAAACCATATTTTATTCCTTTTGAAAAGCAGAGTTGTTTACGTGCTACTGTACGTGTTCTTCGAGCATTTTCAACATCAACCTGCGTGTAAGAGCTTCCAATAATTTTGCCAAATTTGAAGTCTCTATCATCGTTTTGCGAAGAATGTTTACAGCAAACATTACATAACAGACGGAAGAACTTATTTAATTCGATTCAAAATTTCATGCTAATCAAAAATATGTACACTTTGTGGCATGATCTCTGAAGTATTATAAACGTTTTGCCAAATTGAATATACCTATCACCACTGGTTGACTTTTCAGTCCCCAGATGCTCAATTACTATGTATAAATTTTATAAATCAAGTTTAAGTTTTCTATCTGAAACAGTGAAATTTCGCGGCAAGGAGGAAGAGAGCACAGATCAATGCCTAGGCATCCTCTTCTGATTAAAAATATATAAATCTTATCAGATCTTAGGGAATGTTACAAACGGTATGACGAAATCGTTCGACGATGGATATTAATATTAGTGTTCAACGTCAACAAACTCTTTTCCTTTTTTTTATCAGCAAACGTATAAAAACGACTTTTTTTTGGATATTTTGTTGGAAAAATTGCACTCATTACACATAAATGGGGGAATTACGAAAAACAAGTTGTCTCCCAAAAACCAGTTAATGCTATAATTGTTGGTTTATTAACATTGTTTAAACCAACAACAACGAAATGTTGAAGTTATATTAATTATATTAAATTATATGTAGCGTAAATGTTAAAGGAGAGAAATTTGCTTCTTTTTGCTAGCTAAACAGGGGAGAGGCATTTAAGGAAACGCATTCATCATTATTTTCAAATCTTTGATTTTCTAGTAACATTACTCTAACAATTTTAATGTTCACTGTTGTTACCTTTTTTGAACTTGCCGTTATTTCTTTTTTAAAAGAGTAGAGTGTAGATTGTTAAGCTTTCAATATTCGATCAAATCCAATGGGAAATTTTATCCTTGTTATTACTGATACATATTTACAATGGTGCACAATTTCCCACATTAGCATTAGTTGAAAGTAAAATCGTTTTGGATAAGAGTTCGTAACTAGTTTTTACATTTGTACTTCCCAGTTATGCGAGTTAAATCTGATGAGATTCAGTTTGAGTAGATTTTGTAGCTTCCGTTTAACATTGTCTTAGTTTCTTGTATAAATGCAGCAGTACACCAGATAGCGGCTTGCACAAGTTATTTATATCTACGATAAAAGTGAACCAATCCCAAACATTTGTAAATCGCAATGATTCCAATAGTAATAGTGAGTGATAATCATTAATTTAAAAAAATTAAAAACAAGACATTATTTCTAAAAGATGTAAAATTTTTCAAAAAAGAAAAGCCACTTAAGCGAGTAAAGCAATAACAAAGAGAAAAAAGAAGAAAACATAGTAGTAGCCTTAGAATGAACTTTAGACATTCGCCATTTATATTTAAGATTATATTAGATAAATTCAGTTTACCATTTTCTTGTTTTTCTTGTTCTGTTATTCAACAAATGAACTACGGAAAACTCGCTGGGATGTGCAATTTGAAAGGAGAGTAAGTTAGCGCCTCTCGACACGCGTTTGGCACGTGTTATATGCTTTTTTTCTAATAATGATTGCTATGTGAGTGAAAAAATTTCAAATACTTTCACAGAATGTCAACACAGTTGCATGTACGTTCCACTAAAGAGAATCGTCTTCTGGAAATATAGTGAAAACTCGACGGGACGGCCTGCCTTTAAGTATCCCAGATCACTTTACAATTATTCATATTAGGACTTTTCAAAATGAGACGTTATATGGAAAGTCCGAAAGATCCGAACCTTTTTAAATAGCATTCGTCCTTCCGCCAAAAGATGTCAATATATTAAATTTGATTGAAATATTATAAAAATTATGACCGGGAAGTGGAACACAAAAAAGCAAGACAGATAGACAGACAGACAAGCTTAGATCGATTGAGATCCGTAACACGTCGGTGTATCAAAAGTCATGAGAATATCTCATAAATTGCGATCTGTAGGTCGAACACAAGGCAATAAGACAAACAGTTAGACGGACGAACAAGCTTAGGTACAGTAAAAGACAGGTCCATAAAAATTTATATAAACTTTTTTTCATACCTATGCTACGAAAGCATACTAAGCATAGTTTGCGCCGATATATGCATTATCTAGAAGGAATTGTGATAAATCCAATTTCTATTATACCGGTCGATTCAGAGTTACTTTCTGGATCATACTCTGGATTGATCTGAGCTTGTCTATCCCTCCGTCTGAATTGTTTTCTTCTGTTAAATCTACGGATAGCCATGTTTTGAAATATTTTGGTGAAAATTGGTCCAGTGATGCATTTTGGATCTAAGTCGACCTAAGCTTCTCTCTCTGTCTTCTTTTCTTGCGTTCAACCTACATGTCGCCAAGTTTGAAGGTATTTTAATGGAATTGGTAAACTGGCGTGTTTTGGCTCAAAGACGAATCCTATTGGAAATGGTTCGGATCCCTTATAAAGCCGTACTTTGAAAATTCGTTATATAAATTGCGATGGAGTGGTGTAGAGTATCTAAAAGTGGGTCGTGGCTTGTTTTGCAGGCATGAAATTGTGTCAGACTGTTTCTTTAAAATCAAAGACCCACAATTGTTTTTTCTTAATTACGAGAACAGAAGATGTCATCAACTTTAGTTTAATATTACAGAACGTGCATTATAGCAAATAAATTCCCTTTGCAAGAAATCACCAACAGTACGGTATTCATCTTTATGCTTTTTTTATGTTTTCCATCTTTTGATTAAGCGGATATATCATTGAATCGCTTTATTAAAATATAACTTTTTATTTTTTACTTCAAGCTTTCAATATGCCTAGTAAATGTGGCGTCTTCTCTAACTCTCAACAATAATGCAACCTTCTCGGCTGAAAGACTTTTGCAAAACGATCAGAGCGTTAACCTTGATATTATACATCCACAATTAATAAGCATTGAACATTTGCAGGCGTTGCTGCAACGAGCCACTCAACTATTTCAACCGGTACGCGTTCAACAAACGGAATCCTTAGCCAATTCTGACCAACAAATTAACGTACCACCGCAATATATGCAACCGCCTTCTAGCAATCCATATAATTTTTATATGCCACTCTATGAACACGACGGGGAGGATAAGATACTAAATAATAAACTTGATGAACGCAGTCGCAAGTTGCAAAAACTCATACCACCGTCAGCGGCAATTATAATTCAACAGGATTTTCTTAAATCCAATTATGCTACAAAAGCAAAAAAGTCACCAAAAAAATTTGATTCTCATCTTAAGCATATCAATGTTAAATGGTTAAATAGCTACGAAAAGCAATTTTCTTCTCCAGATAATAAGAAGGCAATGACGGTACCAAAAGCTGTGTATCTGATTAATGACGAACGTAATCGAATCAATTTCGATGATTCGTTTTTCAGTGCTAATATGACAGTAAAAGAAACCGATAATAAAATGAAAAAAGCGAAATCGGATCAACTAAATCAAAGTCATCAGCTTGAAGAGGACTCGTTCGTGGCATCAAAATTTCAATTACCTGTAATTAAAAGAAACGATAAAACAATAATAGCTAGACGAACATAAAGCGATGTAGGGTATTTTCTCTTCTTCTTATAGAATTATGTCGAAGGCAACTTAGTAGTAGACTTTTAAATGATTGTCAATTTATTGAACACTTGACTGTAAATAAAAATATATGTACTTTCATAACTTTCACTTGACATCGGCGATGTTAATTGAACTGAATTCCGTAAAAGTTATTATTTAAAGAATACGCACAATTTTATCGATGTCATCCAAAGGTCCCGATGTGCCGAAGAGAAATAATGATGGTTGGAACCATTCTACGCGTAAGGTTGCATTGACCAGAATTCTTCGTGAAATACCAACGCGAACTGTACGTACCCCCCAGCCAGTTTTGATCGTATTATTTGATTGGTTTTTCGCTTAATACCCTTATTTATACCCCCAAATCGTCACTAAGGTTACCTGTAGGGTAGCATTAACGCTCTCCTTACCCATAGAAGTATACCTGGAATAACTTGAATTACTACTTGTATTCTTGTATTCTAGTAGTCTTTGCACTTGATCTTAGGTAAAAGTTATATTTTCCGTCGAACCGAGTCATCTATAGTTTTCATATTTCTCACAGCATTTAGCATACTTCCTCTAAAAGACCCTGCCACTGTTAACGATTGACGATTGGTAACATTATCTATTTCTCTGGCTCCGCAGTTAATGGCGTAAGTAATTTCTTCTAAACGAGTTTTTAAACCAAACTGATTTCCCCACCGTAGATACAGCTGCGATGGAAATGTCATAAATTCATTTTAATTGCTCAAATGTTTCATAAGCATCTTTCACACGAGCTGGCTGAACGTAAACGGCTTGCGTATGAAATGTTGTATCGAGTATAGTTTTCAGCAAAGGCAAAGGGAAAGGAAAGGGTAAGCAGCGCGATGACATAAACGCTATACACTAATGTAATTATGGTGACGATATTCGGATTAGTCCTGACAATGAAGTCAAAACGGTTACGATTTTTAGAGCCCAAACAATTTCATGGCTTTCTATTACTCCAACTTTTGTTACGATTTCTCTTGAAATATCCTCGACTTGCCGGAGTGAAACAGTGATTTGCAGCAAACTATTATCTGATAACAAATTAAAAATCAATGTTAAAATTGAAACCGATATTAAAATTAAATAATTTAATTATATAATTTTTACGTTACCAAAGGACAGAATACTGTTGACTCTCGTTCGCTACGCATTTGCTCAATGAAAAAAATGCTGCTTTTGAATATGAATTATTTTATTTTTATTTATTTTTTTGGTTGTAATCTTCAGATCATATCAGAAATAGTAACTGACAGAAGCGTAAACAAATAATTCAAAAAAACTACGCAATGACAACAAGACATACTATTCCGAAATGTTATGCTACGTGTTTTGTTGTCGCAAAGTCTTACATAAAGTACGAGAGGACTTGATTCAAAAAATAATTCGACATTCCTTTGGCATCAACAATAGAAATAACACGAAATTTGACTTTCGGCAAACGGCAGCTGGATAACCTTTTTTTCTCGTGTTTTATCGGTGTTAATGGAAACAATAAATAAAAAAAGAGAATTTAAAGAAGGAAATGAAAAAAATAAATAAAAAATAAAGGTTTAAAGAAGAAACGAAACTTTTGGAAATTTAAAAAAAATATATATATATGTACATATATATTAATTTTTTTTCGTTTTTAGTCCGGATTGGTAAGTGTTCCCCGGGATAAGTGCTACAACAGCATCAGCAGGTCTCCTATGGAGACCTGAGATCTGAATTAATTGTCACGGATAGAGACGATTTCAACGATTTCTATACGAATGACCATAACAAGAGATCGAGGATGGCTAGGGACGATGTTAGTCTATTTCTCAAAAGAGGAGTTATAGCCAACGATTTGACAGTGCTCAGAAACCAGGTATTTAATAAGCCTTCTAATTTGGGTGCCAAAGAGATTGCAAAGCGTGATATAAATTTGTGTGGCTATCTTTCACAAGGCAGTCTTGTAGTTTTTGTTGAAACTGGTGAAAATGCCGAGGGAAAACGTGTGAACTTCAGCTCGGACTTTTTTGTTATGATTATTTAAAAACTTTCAGCATCGACGGCTTACTAGAATTAAAAGTAGTTAGCAGGGGCAGAGCTGAATTGCTCGAAAAAGAGATCATCAAAAAGCGGTCTCCGAAATTTTTGTCAATTCTGCTGATAGGAAGATATCCTAACAACAAAAATGAGTTCATCCCAATCACTAGCATGAAAATAAGTTTTAAGGGGATAGCCTTCCCCAAAGTAATTAAATTAAATTTTTGTAATTTGCCCGTGGAGTACTTTGTATCCACTTTAAAGCAATGCTTTAAGTGCGGGAGGTATGGGCATATGTCCAAGTTCTGCAAAGGGAAGGAGGAAATATGCTTAAACTGCGGGAAGTCTCGCAAGTGTGAAAAGTGTGCAACAATGATATGCTTGTCCTGTGGTTCAGGTGAGCACAATACTCTAAAAGACTGCTGCCCGAACGGGGAGCTGGAATTAAATATCAACAAGATCATTGCCATTAAAAATCCCTCCTAAAAAGAAGTGAAAGAGAAGTTTCCTTCAAACTATTTTGAATGTTTGGATGACAACTCCTACGAGGAAAATTTCCTTCCATTGGCGAACTTGCGAGTAAATCCGCTGTGGTTCCTTTTTAGTTTAAAATATGACTTCGCTTTTACAATATAATATTCAAAGTGTTGACATAATTTATCATTTTTCTTATGGTCAGTCTGCCTAAATGCCGAAATACGGGCAATTCGCAACCACCTCTTTCAACAACTAAGTGATGAATTTAAGAAGATTGCCTGTGTTAAAGCCTTGTCTATAAAATAAATCCCACATTTCAATTCAAACCCTGGGAAATCTAAATCCTTTATAGACTCATGAATGGTCACACAAATGATAAAGTATATTTAGAAATAATTCATGCTATGCCATGTGACATTTGTAAAGTTGTCGAGTCTGCTGGGCATCTAATTTTTAGACGTCACAGGCTTCATGGTATTAGAGATTCTTTTAGCTTCTTCAAGTTATATGATGCTCTCCTCGATCTCTTTATAGTAAAGAAGGTAAGTCATCACAAGGAACTAACGTGATTTACTGGAAAAGGGGATTTATCGTTTTAAATTATTTTTTGCGTTCAATCATTTTTTATTGCTATAACATTCCTTTTTTGTTTTGCACATTTTTTTTCTTTTTTTCACATGACTTCGAAGAACTCAACAATCGACAATTACATACAGAAACTATTACTCTTAATATATCGGCATTAGCTACTAGCCGCTTTTTTTTAATTGTGGTATATAATTCCTACCAATAATTACGATTGTTTATTATCTGTACATACAAACCACAAATTTATTGGCTTAGTCTATCTCCCCACCTACACTCAACTCAAAAAAAAAAAAAAATTCGAACCGCGAAATGATGAATTCTTATTACGAAACTTCATAAAACGCCACGTTCAAGAGTGACCTAAGAAAACCCAACTATTGCAATAAATGAAAAAATCATCAAACGTTCCGTAGCTTCTTGCGACCTCAACAAGAAGTAATAAAAGCTATATTTTTATTCAAAATATATCATGTACTTTATTTTAGTGGCTAGGGCTCCCAGAGCGCTGAGTATGTTTCTCAAAGCAGCTTTGGAAAGGGACACATTTTTGATTTCTATCCTCGATTTTTAACTGGCAGGTATTACTTAAGAAAGAGTTCCAATTCTGGTATCTGCGCAATGAGGGAGGTTAGCACTTTCCCTTGCCATCTCGATTTTAACTCCTACAGATTCCACATTTGCGTAAAATATTTGGTCTAAAGCTAAAATCTTTGTGATCTTTTACAATGATGATTGACATCTGTTTCATTAAAAAATGATCTTAAGAATGTGATTTGGGATTATTATATTTTCTAAAGCGTTATATTATTCATTACACAAAAGTCACTAAAGGAATATCCATTTTAGCTTAAATTACATTTTAAAGTTTTAGTTTGAAATATTAATGTCTACTACCATCTCCTATGTCCTCCACCTCCACCACCTCCTCCACCACCACCACGACCACCCCGGCCAGATTTGTTATTTCCGCCACCACCACCGCGGCCACCTCTAGAAAAACCGCGTCCCCCACCACCGCCACCGCCACCCCTACCGCGCCCACCAAAGCCACCACGCCCGCCATTCTGATTTTTAACTCCTCCTGGAGGACCTTTTTTTTTCGGACCTTTGGGTTGCGGAGCTTTAGGCAAAAATCTAGCTATTGGCAATAATTTTGTTGGTTCAATGAACAGCTGTTGATTGCTTTTAAAACTGCTGGCTTTCATATTATCCGATAATTTCACAGATACAGAATAATCTCTGATGGTACCGAAGATTTCATCAATTTTACCAATAGCTTCTTTGTTTTCTAGGTAAATGGGTGCACTGAAGTAAGGCACATCTTGAATATCAACTTTAACAACGAGATCATCTTGACAACTGTAACTGAAATGGCCTAAGGGCACGATGCGTTCTGGCGGTCCTTGTTGAAAATTATTGTCACGGAAACCTCGGCCGCCTCCACCTCCACGATTAGAGCGAAAGGCCCCGCCTCCACCGCCACCACGTCCACCACCACGTCCGCCACCACCACGTCTTTGACCACCACCACCTCCTCGACCAAATCCCATATCGATTTTTCTATGCTTTACAGAGATATCTGATTAACCGAATTAATCCAAAAATTCAGACCACGCGGCGAGAATATTTTTATGTTTTTATGTGAAATGCTTTGAAAACATGGTTACCACATTTTAAAAAAATTGAAGTTATATGGAAATACAAAAATGGGATTATGTCGCAGATGTTATCAAATCAAAAAGTAGCCAATAAATGAGTCTTATGCGTCGAAAAGTAGAAGCAAGACAACCGATCAAACATACAGTTTCAACGGTAAAAATAAAAATATATCTAAACAAAGAATTTATGAAAGTAACTTTAAGGCCCTAATTGACTTGGCAAATATAAATGTTTTTATCCTCAGGCCTGGAAAAGAAATTGCATGTATACAAATATAGATAATTATAAATACTTTACACTTTTTTTTTAGAAAGTAGACGCGTGTATTAGAAATTCGTGTAAGAAAACTTGTGTAAAAAAATACATGGGACATGTGATAAATTTGCGACATGTTCTACAACCTTAAAAAATCATGTAAGATGAAAACACTCTGTATATTTTTTCAAAAAATCGTGCAAAAAAGGTAATGTAATCCGCATACATAGTTATAAAGCGAAACCAGTTTATTTTTATTACAAAAACAAATTAAAAATAGTGTGCAGTGAAAATTCAGTCCATAAATTCATACAATATATAAAAATTATCCAAGCCAATGATTCGGGTTGTTTCTTTGGTAGATGCTCAAAATCTTTCACTGGCGATCTGAACCAAAAGACTTCTAAAAGATCCTACCCTCCTAAACCTTGATAGAACACCGCATGCAATCGAGTTTTGCCAAACTTCGACTCGCTGTAAATAAGTGCAAAAAATTTCCTTCTAGAATAAATTTCAAATTTTTGGGCAACTGTACTTTGTTATATAAACTCTTCGTCTATAAAAACATGTTAATGAATAATGATGAGTCAGGGATCTGTATTGAGTCATCTTTGCTTTAATTCACATATAAACTGCAGTATTGTCGATTTGTCGCACTCTACCGTTATTTACAAGTTATTGCTAAGTTTACATTTTATTACATTTCAAATGTGACACCTAACCTAGTTAAGATAGCCTAATTTAATTGTAACCCATATTACTCGTAATTCTAGCAATAACCTATTTTAATTATATTATTCGCTTAAGTTAGCATTAAATTATTAGTTATATAAGACACCTGACCATACCTCAGTCAGGTCAGAATATAAGCAAGTATTTAAAAGAAAAGTAACAAATAAAGACTTTAAAATAATCCACTAAATAAAAGAACATTTAATTTTGAGTGGTGTCACTACAAAACATAATTTTCAGTTCCCTTCCTTAGAACATCTCAATCTGAGCTATGCTGACGATCTTGTCAATTTTAGATTCAACTTTGATCCAAATTTGTGTAGGCGCAATATGCAATCTGCCCTCGACATTATTTCCTTTCCTCTTGAATCGCATCAACTCACAATTTTAGTCAATAAGTCCAAATACTTGGTCTTTTCAAAAAAAAAAGGAGAGACATCACTGTTACTCCCCTGCTCATCCACGGTTCTTCTATTCCGTTTCTTAAAACTTTCGGCTTTTGAGGCTTTGTTCGACACTCGAAACTTTCCCTAGCAGCTCACGTTAATAAAACTGCCAAACAATGTTTTCAGCTCGAGGTATTGAAATCCATTTGTGACAACTCTTGGGAATCTGACCCTTCTTGCATGATTAAACTGTATCTTGGCTTAATGAAACCGAATTAGAACACGTCTTTTCACTCTTATTGGACATCTCAAATAAGGACGTTCTGAAATTATGCAGAATTATGCAATGAAAATCCAGTGGAAATCCTTTCGCCTGGCTCTTGATGGCATGAATTCTACGCACACACTAAGCTTACAACAGATAGCAAATGTTATGCCTCTACAAGAAAGATTTCGATTACTCTCCAATTTTTCATCTAAAAAAATTCTACGTTTTGAGAATAATTCGACCTTACGTTTCATTTACAAGTTTATATCACTCGATTCCTCTCCTTCCTTCTCTAAAACTGTTACTGACAAAATTAGTAACTTCAACATTTTAAGAACTGATTTACATGGCTTATTCAAAATTCCTCTTGGCTCTCAATATTTTTGACCTGTACTTAAATTCTTACCAGCGAGAAAATTTACAGCTACTCCGACAGAGGTACACCACCGCTACTCGAACTTGGTCGATACCAAATGGAAACATTTTTGAGTTATCTTTACTGATGGATCTAAGACCGATGTTATAGGCTTTTGGTTTCCAAATATTAATAGAGAAGCTTACTTCTCAAATCACCCATGTAGCACTAGATTTTCGGGTGAATGTTTTGCAATTCTAGAAGCCATCCGCTGAGCGAGTACTCAGCCTCAAAAGAAATTCATTATAGTGTCAGACAGTAAATCTATCTTATCCGCTTTACAATGATATCACTCAGCTAAAACACACCCCTACATATCAGAAATCAGATCTTTACGTTATAACCTCAAATCTGATAAATTTTATTTTCACTTTCTCTGGATGCCCAATCACAAGGACATTGTTGACATTGCGGTCACGTCACATTATTTGTCTTACTAACAGGCTGATGTTCAATCACACGATATGTAATGATCACCTATTCAAAATTAACATAGTAAACAATTACTTATGCACATGTGGGGGTTTTACAATCTCCTGAGTATATCCTATTTGTCTCTCTGGATGGTACTACTTCTATTCACTATTCCACACTTCGCAGATTTTGTACACGTGGTCTTCATGATTGCAGCATTCTTGATATTTTGCGTTCTCGCAATATAACAGCTTAAATCGCTTATACCTCATTTTGACGGCCTATGATGAGCCTACTCTCTTTTACACTTTTTTGCTCGCAACACCCATCAATTCCATCGTATAGATTTTTATACTCATATACCACATTACTTCCTGTCGGAATTTACTCCTCGCTGTTCTGTTTCATCCTACGTGGCGGACGAATAATATGCGTATTTTAATAGAAACTATAAAAACAATATAACGTGGCGGACGCAAAACACGCAAAATTAATTAAAAAAAAACTTTAATCAAATAATCACTAAAATAAAAAATAATAATATTATATTCCAAATCAACTTTACTAACCCCTAAACAAAGAACTCTGTGTTCACATTGGGACTTTTTTAGACACCTCAGTGAATTTTCGGCTATTAATTTGCTGAACAACAAAAAAAGAAGAAGAAATCGCTTGTTGTTTACAATAGCATACGTTAACAATTGCCATACCACCATAACTTGATATCCATCTTCTGGATAGAACTCCACGCATAACTTTTTTCTCTATAATTTTTATTGCCATTATCAACCTGAAGCTCTTAAGAATATTTTGAGTTAAAAACTCATAATGTTGCTTTATATATAGGCGGAAATGGACTCTAAATGGCTGAATTTTCTACTAAGCCAACTGAGGCTTGTGAATTACGAAAATGAATACGAAACTATGCGTTTATTGTTCGATAAGCCGCTTTCATGTAAATTGGTTTGCAAATCGGCCCAAGATTTGTTAGAATCGTTAAAACGGAACGAAAATTATGAATTTTTGTTGAAAGATAAGCAAACTAGGGTAAGAGAAGCAGCAAATCTCAGAAAAGAAGGTAATGATTGTATGGCAGAGAAAGAAAAACCGAATAAAGTGTTAGAGGCATGTCGTCTTTATACGGATGCAATTTTCACAGCAATTGGCGTGGATAACATGGAATTATCACTGGGATATGCAAATCGAGCTTTGGCACTTCAATGTTTTGGTTACTATCAGCAGGCGTATGACGATTGTGAGTGCGCTTTAGAAATTGGCTATCCGAAAAAGCTGTATCCTAAAATTATTTGTCGTCAAGCATACTGTGCTCTTCAACTGAATAACGCGGAGCTTTTAACAAAACATCTTAGCAGTTTGGAAAGTATGCATTTAAATGAAAATTTTCGACGGCAAGAGCAAGAACTAAGGGCCAATTTATGGAAATTACAAAATCAAACTGAAAAGACGAACGGAAATGTTGAATTGATATTGAAGAATCGAGATTCTCAGGAAATGTAAGTGTAAGCATGTTTCTTTATATGAATGCATACATGAAATATATTAACGTAATACTTGCAGTGTTAATACATTTAGTGAAATTGGACGGTATATGAGAGCTAAACGACTTATTAAACAAAATGAACTTATTTTTTCGGAGCGAGCAACAGCTCTTGCTCCCATAGGTTCTGCCATTCAACTTTGTAATCACTGCGCAAAAACTAGTTTTATACCAATACCTTGTCAGCATTGCCGTGGCCGTGTTGTATATTGCTCTCTCGCTTGCTTGAAAGCCCATAAAAATATTCATTTGCACGAATGTTCGGCGTATCAGATGCAACTATTCGCTCATGTAGGCATTGCCCATTTAGCTTTACGGATAATTCTTGACAATGGACTACTAACAATTCTGGATTTATTAAGGAATAAACAAACGACGAAAGCAATCTGGACTTCGCTAACGGAAGGTGGCGATGTTTGGAGTAATCCTACAGCTGCATACAGTGAATCCTTACGTATGGTTAGTCATCTAAAAAAAATGGCCCTTGAAGACGTTAAAGTATTCGCTGCAGTATCGCATCTCATTGTCGTTTATTTAAGCAGATATACAAGCTTTTTCGATTTGCTATCGAGCAACCATCGCTTTAATTGCAATTGGGAATTAATTGTGGCTGCATTAATTCTTAAACACATTGGTCAATCGATTGTCAACGGCCATGTTTGCACAGTTATTAGGCCAAAGATTTTTGAAAATTACTCTCTAACCGAATACCATCTTTTAAATGAGGATCTATGGGAAAAGCCGTGGCATTTAAGACGAGGTTATCTACATCGATTTGCATATATTGATGATGTGGCCACTTTAAATTTACCCTATACAAGCATTTGCAATCATTCATGCCTTCCGTTATTTCAGCCAAAATTTTCAGGCCGTATTATAAGTGCATATGCCATGCGCGATATTAAAGAATCTGAAGAAATTACCAATTGCTATACGCAACATAGTCGTGTCGAAAGACGTCAAACAAGACAAGAAATTCTAAAGAAATCTTACCATTTCATTTGTAAATGCGGAGAATGCATGCGCCAAGAAGGAGACGATGATGTAGTAAGTATGAAATGTGTAGCGAAAATTTTTTTATTTATACATATATATATCATATATATATATATATATCATATATATATATATATATCATATATATATATATATATCATATATATATATATATATATCATATATATATATATAAATTGCGTTTTTCTTAGAATCAATTTCATCAATATCGCTGTGATAATGAGAAATGTCGTCATGTATTTGTTCCGCAAACACCGTTGAAATGGTGGCAGAGGAAAACTTCAAACGATTTACAAAATATAAATGTGTTATGCGCGGTTTGCGGTTCGCGCCAAATGTTTAAATGGTTCTACGACTACCAAAAGTTGCTTACATCTCTTAATTCTCCATTGACACGGCTACGTTTATATCAATTATATCAAAATTTAGATGAATATCTGCTTGCCTTCAACAGCTGTAAAGCTTTTATGGCGTCGAAAGCGGTCCAAGAAATTTTTAAATTTCTTAACGGTAAGTAAATATTAATTTAAATCGTATATGAACAATACGGATGGAGAGTAGAGTATATCTGGTAAAATACGTCCACTTCCCTTTCGGAACTGCATGCGCTTGTCGGCATCTATGTACACCTCGTTTGTCACTGGGAATTTCTCAAAAGGTCAGTGGTTCAAAGCTTATGATGACGACATATTTTTGACCTTCGTAATCTTTTGTAGCAATTCGTCCCGTAAGGAAAAAAACTTTTTGTACTTAAGTGCGCGTAATATTAGTTGCTAGCTATTCGCTCTTTTCTTATTTTGCACGATTTGTATGCAAAAGGTTAAATTCAAAAAACCCACACCTGGCTTGAATCTGAAAGCCAATTCTAAACCGTCATTAGTCAACTAAAGCTTGCATTCACTGTGTGGCACATTTTGAACACAGATATCGACAATCGTAAACTTTTCTTTTTATATAGTATCACTGTCCAAAAAACCCTTAGAAATTCTTATTGCGATAAAAATAAGCTTTATGTTAGATCTATCACAAATCGTAAGTTATTCTAATCAGCTTTCGAACTTTCGCCTTCTAGCTCTTTGTAGTTTCTCCCAAAAGCTAGAAGAGTAGTAGGTATTCACCATAATCATTTTACCAACTAAATGTATACTTGCCAAATTTTAATGGTTCCAAGGATAAGAAAACGCATAAACAGACACAGACTCCTATGCTAATTAAGAAGGCCTATGTTTAGTAACCATCTTTTTAGTTAATAGGGGCGCGTAAAAGTAGATTCCTCCCAAATCTATTTATTTCAAATTCCGGTTTTGGTAAAACACGAGGCAGTTGCTTTACGTTTCAGATAAAACACGAAGCGCAAAACGGTATAATGACTTTTTTTTAGTATTTTTGTACATTCTCTATGTGTTCAATGAGTTTCTCGTGATATTATTCCTGAATAACAAAAACAAAAATTGCTTCCGGTCTAGTTTGACAACGCATGCCGATCATCCAATGATAGTCAAAGATTACTAATTACAATCAATTTGGTTTTTCCAGATGGATCTTTAAATGAAGAAGACTACAAAAACCTTACCCGAATGATCAAATATTCATTGGAATACGAAACTTATACATCAGGTTCGAGTTGCATTTCTTACATCTGCGAAATGACTTATCTGTGGGACATTATCGCTTTGGGAAAATGGAAATACGAGCACAAGGATATGAATTCAATCTTCAATGAAAGTCTCATCGTACTTGGGGACGAAATGTTTCTTATATTTTCGAATTATTACAAAGACTTCTTAGTAAAATCTTAAACCAAGAACTTTAGAAAAAGCCATTTCACTGAATTTGTTTAAAATTTATTAATAGCATCAATTATAAAAATAACATCTTTGGCTAGTGGAGTCGCGTTACATTCACTTTCTAGATAATTGACGCACTCATCTAACTACTTGCGGTGCTCACTGCAATTGTTTGTGTTGATAATGCTGTGATGGACGACGAACTGTGTCAGTTCTACGCAGAGATCGCAAGTCTACTACGCATCTTTAAGGTCGCTCTCCGCAAACTCTTTTCCGTTTATATCTACTTGAAGCGCTGGGGGTGGGGGCGAGGGGTCTTGGCGCTGAAGCACTGACGGGCTGATAGTGGATCAGATAGATGGGCATAGATGTTGATTGATTTGACTACATTGCCTAGTGACGATACTAGGGCTAATATACAGCGCTTATATCATCGCGCAGCTAACAAACGTCTTTAAAGCAGTATGAACATCAACATTTACATTTTCCGGAAATCTTTCATTTTGATATTTTCTTATATCGTATATGAATTTGCGTTGTATGATTAAGTGGACGTTTGGCGTAATCGTGTGAGAAAAAAAGTTAGGAGACTGGGAAATAGCTTACATTGAATTTAGCAAGGGCGAAAACAGTGGCAATACTCGTCTCAGTGGAGAAGGTATAGCAGAACAATTTTTGGGAAAACTTGAAAACAAAAGGGTTAGAAAGTAATGCAATTACTAGATAAAAGTCTGAAAACGCAAAGTAATATGTAACATAATTAAAGCTAAGTGCATTTAATCTATAAACACAAAAGAAAAAGGATACACCGATAATTCATTGAGATTACAATATCCAATTAAAACTTTTATTATTCGTTGCTTTTAATAAAATGAATTTTTTTGTTGAAATAGTTTCGTATATGTTTTATATCTTTTATATTTATACATTTAAAATGTGTGTGAGTAAATATATCAACACTTATACAAAACTATATGAATTTGTCGGTTGTTCAATACTACTTGTTAATTAATTTTTAAAAATGTTCTTTGTGAAATATTTTCGGCTGTTTTATATACTTTAGATATGTATATGTTGTACGATTACAGGAGGAAATGTGGGTTTCAGTATGTGAAAATACTTTGCTAGGCGTATTTTTTTTTTTTTCTTAAATTAAATTATAGTATTTAAAGCTACTACATAAAACAGATAACATTATATTTGAACTTATATTGTTTTTCATTCGATCTCATTTTCAGTATAATACTGATTTACATTGAAATTATTCGAAAAAATAATTTTTTTTTTGGTTAAAATATAAACTAAACATTTTAAGAAAAAATCGAAGAATTATTTTAACTATTTCAAATAACTTTAGACAACCCTAGACAATAAAGCTAATTTTTAAGGCACAAACGTTGCTTGTTCATTATCCCTTTTAATGGGGTTCTGTTAAATGTGATTTTCGTCATTTCGTAATCATAAATAAATATTTATTTTCCTTTTAGAAAACAAAAAATCTCGATTACGAACAAATAAAACATTCAGATGTGATCTAACAAAAGCTGTAACATTTCCGGCATATTGTTTGCTACACAATAGTGCAGTAAACATGTTTGGGCATTGTTGTTTGTTTCGTTGACGTGTATCCGTTCACTTTGAAATTATTAGTAACTATAACTGCTCATATTTACGCATATTATAATATAATATTTCAAATAAAAATATTTAAAAAAATATATTTTTCAATTCATTGTTTACAACGCTAACACCATTTTTACAGGCAAATCACGCTCTTTGCATCAAATTTTTAATGTTTCATGTATTGTTTTCCTTTCGAAATTGTGAAGGTTTTTTTGGCCTACTGCCGGTTCCGCAGTAACCTTTTCGCGAGAAAAAGTCAAACTGCGCCGCCACAGTTGACTGTATGCGTTTGCCGATCTCGCTGTCCGCCATATGTTGCAACATGCATGTATAAAACATTTTATATGCTTGGTGGAATGCTTTGTGTACCTTCGCTTTCGGGAACGCCGGTTACAAGTATTCTGAGGAGAGGATCCAGTTGTCCTTTCGCTCCTTGATGACAACTCAAATTTAAAAGTGATATAGTAAGTAAGTAAGTTTTTCGAATGACATTTGCTTAACTCTTGCATAAATTCTGAATAAAGTTTACTAAAATCCTTCCTCTACCGTTTAAGACATGCATTCTTCTTTTGTTTTGCCTACTTTCAAAAACGTCCTTACGGAAATTAACTGAAAGCATTAAGCGAAATTCAAACTTGCTCCTTCAATTACTGTTCTTACCTCAGCTTTGGTACAATATGAGAAATATGCAAAAAAGTTGACAAAAGCTTGCATCCAATTAACACCGATTACTAGTTATTAGATTATTAGTTGTGTAACATTATACTTGAAAAAGCCCATAAAACATATGAGCCCTACAGAACGAACTTTTTATCTGATTCGGGACAAGTACTTGTCAGTCAAAACAAAGTATGACAGTTTCGGACAAAAATGAGTTTCCGAGTAAAACTTATTCCATTAAATAAACATGCCTTCAACAACCAACAAAAAAGGAGCAATTCGAAAAAAGGTTTATGTCAATAATTTATAAGTGTTACTGTTTAAAGGTCGGATTATTTTCTATATATTAGAGGTCGTTGATAGTGCAAACAAATACTTTAAAGGTATAACAAAATGGTAACAACCACCTTTATTTTATTATAGTATTGTAGCAAAGACATATAGGAAATTACAATCACTTTAATGAATTTGAAATCAAAACTGGTACAATTGTACCTAAGCCTGAAGAAACATTGAACATAATTGTTCTGGTAGTTATTAAATCTACAATTTCGCGAACAACACAACTAAAAAAGCGCGGTAGTGTTAAGTTAGACTATCCCATAGCCGTGCGCTAGTCAAAACCAACAAACAAAGATAAACAGCAGGTTGGCGCTGTCGTGGAAGAAACTGAGCAAAAAGCGATAACAACTATAGCAAAGCTCATGCAATCTGAAGAAGTTTCATTTAGTGCGGCTGTATAAAAGCTATGACAATTCCATATTAACGTGTGGTCCGATCTGTGGGTAGTTATTACGCTGAAAAAAGTTAAGGTTACAAATGTCCTTAAGAAAGCCGGTATGCACTGGCGAATATAATTATCGCATCTTACCGTTACCTGTGTGGCAAGCTTTTTGACAAAGTACCATATAGCCAGAAAGCTTTATTTAGAACTGTAGTAAAGTGTTTCGGATGCTTTCAGCTTAAATACCGATAACCTGTCAGCTTTGAGAGTAGAAATCCGGGTCTGAGGATGAAATTTTATGTTTTTTACATCAGGAACTAGGACAACAACGCGAGAAAGCAAGCGGTAATATTATAATGTCTGATTATAATTAAATTAAAAGTAAACTTAATTAAAATATACCAACTGAGATAATTGTTTTCGATTTTCTATACTGTCGAATAAAATGAGGCAACCATTTATTAAGCATAGGTTTGTTTATTCAATTTTCTTTATAGTGCGATCGTCGCATTCCGCAATATCTCAGCAGGCTCCGCATTCCGAAGGCGAGGGAAGGTTGGTATTCTTCGGCGTTCGAAGCGCTGCCGTCTATGTAATCGCACCCAAGCAGGCGGTCTACCGAACGGGTATACGTTGCCTGCTTATTCGTATACATTTCGTGGAAGTGCATCCGTTGAAAAACCAAATGTTTGGCTTGCTAACTTCGTAATTTACATC
>NW_023998476.1:1972058-1974047 GCF_014805625.2 Glossina fuscipes
CCGTTGAAAAACCAAATGTTTGGCTTGCTAACTTCGTAATTTACATCTGATTCTTAGTCGATGCCCTCAATGTCTCTCTGTACCTTGTTGCTTCTTATTTTTCCGCTTTCAACGCCATTGTATACAGTATTGTTGCTTTCTTTTCTTCCGCCAACGTCTCCTTGAGCTGTGTTTTCTAAACTAGCGGTGTTTGTTGTTGGGCTGATCGCGGGAATGGTATGTAATACCTAGCTGCTTAATTCTACGCTACAAAGCCACGTAGTGCGGGGCCTTCTAATTCTTCTACTTCTTCTAATTCTATTGCACCTAATTCTGCTCTATTGAATACATGGTCTGATTCGATTATAACTAATATTATTTTATGTGTTTTTTCCTCCTCAAGTCCCAAAAAATGTATTTCGTGGTTATCTGAAAGATCGGAAATGTCTACTTTCCCGTCTGTAACCAAGGGTGTCTTAATCTTTCATACATACATATTAATTTTTCATAACGGAAACGTATTACATACTATAATATATAATATCAAGATAAGTTATAATAATTAGATGAAGGTTGAAGTTATAAATGAAACAAAGTTTAATTTTTTTAATAAATTCAATAAATCATTTTTACGTGATTTTAAGTTAATAATTGTAGATACTAAGCGGTACTTTTATTTTTAGGATGGTGCCACGTTTTTAGAGTTGGTTGTGCTTAATTAAAGCTCAATAGCCAATGAAGTATTTAATTCATTTAATTAATTTAATTTGTACTTTTTTCTTTTACTTTTCAAGTATTCGCTTAACACCCGATGCTTTAAAAGGATTACTTTAGAACTATCATCAACCGTTGAAGGGTTCCTTTAGGGACAACGACTTATAGATATGGATTAAAATTTATAGAAAAAAAATTGCTTAAAACAAAGCTTAGGCAAATAAAAGGCATATAAAATTTGTACCCGTGTAGTTAGTTTATAACGTCTCGTCTTTATGAATTGAAAAATCAGCTATTACTGCATATAAATTGCGGTCTGTGCAATTGTACTGTTCCAAGTTGGCCAGTAAAAAAATTGTCTGTTTTTTGTCTATCTATTTGTTTATTGTTTGCCTATCTTTTTGCTTATCTTTCCACTTACCTTTTTGTCCTTTTGAATCTTTTTCTCCGTCGTTTGTCCAAAATTTTTCGAGAAGCGTCCGTTTATATATATAAATTATAAATTTTTGAAAAAGTAAATAAGTCCTTAATAATAATTCTTTAGCAATTGGTGATATCTTTGCCTATTGTTGTATATAAATCAAATTCCTAATTAACATATCCTTGGTTAGTATATCTCTCTTAAGGTAAGCTTTTGTGGTAAGCTTTCTTGTGGTAAGCTTTTATTGAAACTAAACCAAAAGTCAAATAATTGCCTGCAAAAAACCCGAGACTGTGTAACAAATAACATCTGAGAATAAGCGTATAAAAATTTGCCGCCAACTGAAAATGATTCTCAATAATTCCAAACATGTGAGAATAAGCGTCCAATTTGTTTACAATTTTTAATAAAACTTTAAATGATTTTATAAATTTATAATAGCAACAAATATTCTGTTGACGCCGCTATTAACACACACTTAAAGTTGTGTGAGCAAGAGGAAGAATTGTAAAAATTGTATAAGCAGCGCAATAACAGGAATTTTAAATTATGTGAGCAAGAACAAGAATTGTAAGCTTGCATGACTGTTGCCGTTGTCTAAAGCATAAAATTCTTTACAAGAATAAAATCTGTAGTGGACTTTGTAACGGCCGCGAACAAACCTTGGGTAGGGTGTCTGTCGGTCTGTACCAACCGCAAGCGGCGGAATAACGGCATGCCGTTAGGCAAAATCATGCGATTTTGTGATACCGCTAATAAATCGCATGATCTTGCGGTATATGTGTTTATTTTTTTCTTTTCTGATCTCCTTACTTACAAGTACAGGCAAAATCGTATGATTTTGCGGTACCTTTGCTTGCTTTTGCAAGTACAGG
>NW_023998476.1:1974057-1974775 GCF_014805625.2 Glossina fuscipes
ATCGTATGATTTTGCGGTACCTTTGCTTGCTTTTGCAAGTACAGGCGGAATCGTATGATTTTGCGGTACTCCTTTTTTTTTCCTTTTGCTCTTGCAAGCATAGGCAAAATCGTATGATTTTGCGGGATCTATGCTTGCTCTTGTGAGAGTAGCGGCAAGCCGTTATAGAGAGAGCAACAGGAAGAAGAAGAGGGAAATGAAGTAAAAAGGAGAAGTCTGTCTGCGTTTCAAAAATTGAAGTCAGAGGGGATAGTTCTGAGTTGAAGTCAGTCTGAGGCAGGCTCTCACTGAGTGCGGTTCTTGTTATTTACAGCAGTTCTGTTAACATTTCACATGGTGCTTACCTTTTATTGTTGTGTGTTTAAGTGGTAACAACAAAATGATATAGAAAGAAATATGCTTTTAACAACTTAAAAAAAAAAGGAGGAATATAAAGGAAAATTCTAGAACAGCCTTTTGTTCCTAAAACGAGGAAGGAGAATAATCAAGAGGACAGTTCTGTTAACATTTCACATGGTGCTTACCTTTTATTGTTGTGTGTTTAAGTGGTAACAACAAAATGATATGGAAAGAAATATGCTTTTAATAACTTAAAAAAAAAAAAAGGGAAAAAAGGGAGGATTATAAAAGAGATGTCGCAAGATTGTGCCTTGCATATCGGAATAGTTTACCTAATTTAACTATTAAAAATTAAAAAGAAGATCGAAGTAAACTTTGA
>NW_023998476.1:1974785-2137379 GCF_014805625.2 Glossina fuscipes
AACTATTAAAAATTAAAAAGAAGATCGAAGTAAACTTTGATTTAATTTATTATAAAAGAGATGTGAAAATTAATATGAGTATTAAAAATTAACAAGAAGATCGAAATAAACTTTGATTTAATCTATTGTAAAAGAGATGGGAAAATTAATATGAAATGACAATCGGTCTGCGTGGCGAGTTGGTTACTGCCATTTAGCCAACACGAAAGAAAAACTTTGTCACCTAATTCAATTACTTGTACAGAAATCCTACGATTGTAAAACTTTACCGTGAAATAAAAGAATAAAATATTTATATACATGTTAAATCCTACGATTGTAAAACTTTACTGTGAAATAAAAGAATAAAATATTTATATACATGCTGTGCGTTGATTACTACCATTGAGCCATCTCAAAGAAAAAGGGGGTTTGTCACCTAATTCAACTACTTGTACGGAGATCCTACGATTGTGAAACTTTGCTGCGAAGGGTGGAAAAGGCTTATTGGAAGGAGGAACCCAGAGTGCCGATTTAGCAGCTACCGCGGCCGACCCTGCACCGACGCCTGTACAGTAAGTTAGTTTAGTTTATTTAATTTTTTTTTGTTTGTTTCCCCAATGCGTGGCTAAGCGCGCGCTGCCACCGCTGTGGCTGGAAAAAGGGGAGGGTGTGCATATGATGGCACGTTAGGGAAGACTCCAGACGGTGACAGACGGACTTACGGTGGACAGACGGACGCTAGACAACCGACGCGACGTTTCCTTTTATTGTGTTTTTTTTTATTTTTTTCTTTGTCTAAAAAAAAAATTTAAATCCTCAGCGGCGAGGAAAGAAAAAGAGTTTCATGACAACTTATATGATGCATTAATCTTTTCTATGTTGTTAAATAAACCATTGTGGTCTGTTGGATCCTTAATCAAGGAATTTACCCCTCGTGATCGACCCCGTAATACTAATGCAGTAGCCCTTTCCCCTTCAAAAAACTAAATATTTCTTCAAGCTCATTATCTCTTATTCATCAAAAAATGTTAGGGGCCTAAATTCAAAAATTCGTTCTACTTTCCTAAATTCAGTAAGCACGGTGTTTTCTTGTTTGGCCTTCACTGAAACTTGGTTAAAGCCTGATGTACATTCGCCAGAACTTTTCCATAATTCGTGTCAGGTTTTCAGAAATGATCGGTTGTATCGCAATGGTGGTGGTGGTCTAATTGCCATATCTGCGGCCGTGTCCTTCTATTCAATTGAATTTCCCATTACTCCCGACATTGAATTTATCGCCATTCGAGCGAAATTTCCTTATATGGGACCTGTTCGGATATCTCCATTTATAGGAATAGGCTGCCCTGCTTTCTTTCTCAAGAAGGAAGTCATTCATTACTCAGTATTTCGTTGATTCGCACAAGTGGGAGGACGTCGATTCGTTCACAGATTTAGGCGTTCTATTTGACCATAGGTTACGTTTTGAGTAGCATAATAAGCTGTCGTTAAGCAAAGCCGGGTTAGCGCTTGGTCTTATAGGTACTATGTAGCTTCAATCGAATCAGTTGCTGTTTGCCCGTAGGAATTTGGGTTTGGATCCGATTGCCTCTCTTCCCCCCTATGAAAATTGGTTGCTTCTATTATCCCTACCGTCACTTGAGAAACGTAGATTTGTTCTTGGTGTTTCCTTCTTAATCAAAGTAATAAATAGTACTATTTACTCGCCCGCATTACTTGCTGAGATAAGCTTAAATGTCCCTAATCGCTTCTCTATGCACTTTGTCTTGATTAAGCTTAGTCAATGTAAATACAAATATGAGCTGTTTAATCGGCTCAGAGATGTTTGCAGAAACCTAAATGATGTCTATCACTTATTGTCATTATGGGACTCTTTAGAGTCTATTAAAGCCACTTTGCTTAATATGCGCGATTTACCTATATCGTCCTTAAACTACCATTTCATTCTTAATGTCTCATTTTTTTATCTAAAATAATATTGTGTTGGTAGCCCGTTACAACACAGTTGGTTGGTTACCAAGCTTATGCATGTTTGCAATGGTTTAGGGGTTCTCTTACAACCTGAATCTGTTCTTGCTGCTGCTGGATAATTCGGAATTCCTTTAAAAGGTATTGCTAAGAAAAATTAATCCACCACCTCGTGGCGACCATCATAATTAATTTAGAATTAACATACTTACTTTTTCAGCTTTCATTCTCTAAGTCCTTTTATTTGATTCCCATATCGCTGATATCATTAAGACAAATCAATTCTAAATCATATTTATTTTAGAATTAACGCATGTTAAGGGAGATAATGTATCTTCATTTGAGAAATACAAAATAGTTTTAAAGTTACTGTCTTCCTTATCTTATGATTAATAAACATCAAATGCGAAAAAAGAGAAAGCAAGAAAACTTAATCATATGTAACTTTGTATGAGGATGGCCGGTTGTTTTCATTTTTGAACATAAGCAGTAGAGCCTTTGATAGAAGTACGGTAAAATCTATCTTTTCAATATGTAAACAACTATTTGGTTGCGTGCAGGTTTATCTTCAATATGTAAACACAGCCATGTGGTTGTGCAATATCATAATCAGCTGTTGATTTTTTAATTGAATAAACGCAATTATTAAAAACAAGTAAAAAATGTAATTTGAAGAACGTTTTCGGATTTATTGATTAAAATAAGCAGACAAAGGGCGAAATTATTAACATGATGGTGATCTCAAGAAATTTTGAAAACAACGTGGCAAACGACTCTATTTTAGTTGCGTCGCCCAACTTGTTGTCGTTGCGTTACCCCAAATAACATAATGTTTACTGGGTCAATTAGCGATCACGCACGAACATATGCTAAATAAGTCTGATACACTAAGATGCACATTCATTGCGTAATAAATGATAAAACAACAAATAAAGCAATATATACGATACTTACAACAAAATAAGAAGATATAAGATAATATAAATAAATATATAACCATAAAACAATAAATAACAAGGGGAAAAAAGGGGTGCAAACAAGGGACCTGAAAAGAAACATAAAAATTAGAAGATGCCTAGTTATGGGTATAAGTCCTTGCATGTTAGTTTTTTTTTAACTAGAACACAAGAATGATTGAGTTAGTTTGAGGTGAAAATATGGTACGTGGTTTCTGAGATTTTCTGCAAAAAACTATAGTCTTGACAATGATGATCGTTCTGCAGCCTCGCGGAAAACGTTGGATGAAGGCATCTGGTAACTTATGATCCATTTGCTGCAGTCTTGAAATAGGATCATAAGGACATCAACTTTAATAGCGTTAATCAGCAAACAGGTACCGTAAGTCCGCAATTCGAACAATTCGGTAATGAGCCTCATCCTCCCAATTTTCTGGATACTGAACTCAAATTTAAAATACCGCGTGATGTGGATATGGATAACGGAATGCATTCAACAACTTCGAAACTGTGAGTCTTACTGTGACCACGAGGAACAATTGCTGGCACAAATGTTGCGTACTTTTCAATTAGATTTGCAGTGGAGTAAAATCTTAAGTCCCTTATGATGCAGAGCAGCTAATACTGCACCAACGAACTAATGGATATACGGAATTTTGTAAATTTCAAAAACATACCGGGAGGCAAACGTTTAGAGAGTTCAATTACGGCAATGCCATGTACTCACCAACATTGAAGGTAATATTGCACAACCAAAATTAGGTATATGCGATAAGTTTTGTATACGCACTTACAACGATGGCAATAATGGTGCAAAGACCCTAATGTTTTTCGAGAAGGCGGCTTTACTTGCCTATTACGTGGGGGTGATAACAAAGAATTGGCTAAAGTGAAAAAAGTTGCCTCATTCTTAGTATACGCCCGATACAATTGGCGCTTGGAGATGTCATTTTTGTTAGATGAATACGCAGAAGCTTTAACCCCGAAACCACCAATATTCGATTCCAAAGAAACAAGTCCGGCTGACGAAAATGCTAATATCAACAAAAGTTCAGAAGAAGAAAATGTAGCGCAAGCATGTTAAGAACAGCTGTTTCTTTTAATTAATTCGATTATCGTTGATTATATTTAATTTCCAATCGAATATTTCGATTAAAATTAATAAACTAAATGAATAAATATTTGTTTAGATGTTTGTGTATATCCCAAACAGTTGCCTACCAAATCCATAAAAAAAAAAATTTGACTGCAGAAAGCTTTAGATAAACAAAACACAAGTGTGAAGCATCGACTCCTCCTTTACCCGGTTTCTTACAGTCTTCATGCTGTCGTTGGGGTGTACACAACCAACTTCAGCGTGTTACTCAATTGAAATAAACAAATAAAGAAAAGAGTCAAACATAACCTAGAAAGCAAAAAATTAAAAAAATCTTAGTAAAAAAGCATCAATATTTCATCATCACGTGAAATTTTGAATATCATCAATGGATTTCTCTATATAGTTACTGGATTATGGATCTAAATTTAAGGTAAAAGGTCCAATCCATATCAAATACAAACATACCCGGTTTCTTACACGATTTGTAAATAACACGGTTTGCCAATACACTTGTTTTACACGAATTCTTTCTTTCGGTCGTATGGTATACTTTTCGGTCGTATGGTATACTTTCTGGTCGTATAGTATACTTTTCTGGTCGTATAGTATACTTTCTGGTCGTATAGTATACTTTTCTGGTCGTATGGTATACTTTTCGATCGTATGGTATATGAAAATCTATACGAATGAAGGCAATCCATTTGGATTGAAACTGCAAATTTTGGCGAAACTGGCCAAATGTGAGATGACAGTTGAAAAGATTGGCATAAACGTAAGCCCCTATCATCCAAATAGTATAACTTTTATTGACTGTTAATTCATTCAATTCTTTTTATTTATTAATGCAGATGATAAAACCAAAAATTTATTATTATTACCAAGGCTGGAATCGGACAGTGGACTCATGTTGTTTTCTACCAACGCTGCTGCAAAATATTTTTTCCCGGATGAAGGTGAAAAGAGAGATGAGGTACGTGAGCTTTTTTTTATACTTTGAAAACTTTTTATCAAATTTTTTCTTTCCAGTGCCTTGAGTGGTCCGTAGGACATCTTAAGGGATCTCTTTTTGAAATTTTTAAAAGATTCAAATCGTATACCAGTTATTGTACTTCCTTTATTTCTAACACCAACAACCAAGTACAACAAAAGCTGCAACAACAACCGGCAGGTGGAGTAAATACGACTAGCACTGGCGCACAAGATACTCCGCGCATATCAGTTCCAACGCCGCCAATAGCACCTGCAAACCTTTTCTTGGCAACCTTTGTGCCGACTCAAACAGCAAATAACACTATCCAAGCTGCTGTGAATCCTGCTAGTTGTTTTAAGCAATGCTCTCAAGTTATACCAAAGTCGGCAATCTGTTAATGTGCCCACAGTGGCAACATGCTATACAATTTGACGTTACACAAAAATTAAAAAAACTGAAGTCAGAAAAATCTGGACCCAACCCTATAGCAGAAGAAGCAATTAAGGCGGCTCGGGCCTCCTCAACTTTACAATCCTTTCAGAGTACGGAACATAGAAAGGAAGACCGGAAAACTATACGAGTAGCTGGGAGTCAAGTTTAAGAAGATCCTACTTTAGCTGACTGGCGCGATGATGATTTCCGTATATTCTGCGGTGATTTGAGTAATGATGTTAACGATGTGTGAGTACCTACACGGACTTTTAGCAAATACTCCTCATTTCAAAGGGCTCGCGTAATATGTGTTAAAAGTGCAGGTGAAAATAAAGGTTTCGCGTTTGTAAGTCTCGTGAACCCAAAGATTTCATTAAAGTCATGAAGGAGGTGGATGCCCGCTACGCAATCAGTCGCCCGATAGAATTAAATAAAAGCACTAGTTTGGATATTGTTAAGAAAAAGGAGCGCGAGAAACACTGCAACTGTTCACTTCAGCGCGATCGTCTGTTCCGAATTAGTTTCTTCGTTGTCGTACAATATATTACTATCACCTACCTTTTCCCTGGGCAGTTGCCTATAAGAACAGAAAAGAGCTTTATGACCGAACGTAAAGTTGCTTTCGCCGTTAGTTCAGTCGCCTGGCATAATTTACGCGGATAAGATTGATGACAATCCATTGAGAATATTGAAGGATAATACTGACGATAAACTATGATGGAAACCAGACCAATAATACCATGTATAATATAATACCATGGAAAGCAGACCAATAATACAGCCGACCAGAACGTCTTGGCAGCGGTCCATCTTCCTCGTCTTAGCTGCTGGAGTGGAGAAGTTTTAAAAATGTTTACTACCAAGTTTCTACTATTGACGGTATAAGGAGTCCAATCCAATCTGTGAATCAAATAAATAAGTTTCTTATTTAGAAATTCATTAGTGTATAGTGAAACAGTTTGTTATTTTCTAATTTATGTTGCTTCGAATGAAAATGTAGCAGATTCGTTAATCAAATGTTTATGTAAACAAGACCCATTTGTAAACTTCCGTGACATTTATATAATATATTTATTAATTTATTATTAATTCTTTTTTAAATATACAGCCAACACACGGTCTTTTAAGAAAAATTCATTAACGTTATTTGAAGAATTTTTATTGGAATTCAACTATTTTTTTAAAAATATTCGGAGAAAGCACTCAATAATTCTAAATAAATTAAGAAAAAGTTTCTTATTCCATACATATATCTTAAGTTGTATAATCTTTTCTGCCTAAAAAGAAACATTTTTTAATTTTTTCTATAAATCTTGTGTGAACTTACAAGTTTGCTCAATATTTTCACTTTCATATTTACGTTTACATTTACGTAATTTATCCCCTCAATAATAAATATATTAAGATTTTAAACTATTAATTCCGCCAATATAAATAATACAGATGTGCATGGCTTCTTTTCTCTTCTTCTGGGCCCACGATTATAAAATCGCCCAAAAAATATCACTTCTTGAATATTATTATTATTTATATTTTAAAAAAATTGACTCAAGCTCTTTTTTTTTTTTTTTTTTTTTTTTGTTTAGAGATGGATTGAACCAGTTAAGTTAATGTTAGATCCATAATCCAGAAACGAAGTTGAGAGCGATTGATGAAAAAATTTAAGCATAGGTAGACTGATGTGGCAGAGTGTTGGCAATGTTCCGCTGTCAATCCATAAATCACCGTCCTTGTTACTGTACTGTCAAGATCCGGCTAATAATGCCGATAAAAGAAAAAGTGTAGGCGATTCGTGATTGTAATAGAAATACTAAATGTAAAATTAGAATGAAAACTCAGCTGATTTGATAAAGGCAGTCAGTTGCTTCAAATGCCTAAAGTTACCAGCACGAAAAATTTCACATAGATTGTTATACAGGTTAAATATACTGAAAAATTGTCTAAGGATGTCAAACCTCCTGCACTCAAAAATAAGGTGCTCGGCAGACTCAGTGATATTGCAATCCTCACAGATGTCAGAGGAGGAGACTTTGATCATTTTAAAATAGACCTTGTCGTAGGTGTGATTACTCATAAGACGGTGAAGAACTTTAAATTCCCATGTTGTGAATTTTCCTTTAGGTAGAAGCGTGGGTGTCAAAAAAGGGTAAATTTTGTAGAACAGCCGGTCACTTTTTTCTCTAGCTAAAACATGATACTCATCTTTCCATTCTTTTATGATGAGTTTTTTGACTAGCAGAAAAGCTTCGCTGGGGGGGTAGTTTATGGACAAAACTGTACCATCGAACCTAGCTTGACGAGCATGGAAGTCAGCTTTTTCATTGATACTAAAACCGCAGTGATCTGGGATGCAGATGATGTGGCATTTTTCAATACTTGGGTCTTTTAAAAGGTTGTAGATATCGAAGACATACTTATTGAATGGGTCTTTGTTCTTGATTAAAATTAGAGCAGATTTGCTGTCAGAGAAAACTACAAATTTTTTCAGCTTAATTTCAGATGCGTGGATGATTGCTTGTCTGATGGCCAGAAGTTCAATGAAAGTGGATGATAGTTCTTGTAGAACTTTGAATTTTCCTATAAGTAAATTTGGGTATTCAATAATTGAAAAACTAGAGATGTCCGAATTGATAGATCCATCCGTTGCGTATATTTTGAAGTTATTTTCGACGAAGTGGTTAAGTTTTTGCAGACAAGCGATTCGAAGACAAGACCCTGATCGATTTGTTTTTGAGTTGGTGATTGAATTAAGTAAGTTTAATTGCACTACGCATTTATCATGAATAATATTATTCCAAGAGGGTATTGAGTTAACTTTATTGAAGATGTTAGTGAATTTTTTGAAGCAGTTAGAGTAACTACTGATGACATGATTGTGTCTGGAAGCGACCTCGTCAAAGAAGGCAGGTTTGAAGATTTTTACCTTGAGAAGTTCTTTTGCAGTTAAAAGATAAATTCTCTTAGCAACGGGGAGTTCATAAGAGATGGAACGTAAAATTGATGTTGGTGTTGAGGGGGACAAACCGGTACAACGTCTTAGGATTGAGTGTTGAAAGGTTTGTATTTTTTTTAATGTATACGCAGGAGCATTGCACCATGTAGAGTAAGAATATTCAATTTTGGATCTAACAATAGATTTGTAAACGTTTAATGCTTTCCTAGGTGGAAGTCCGGTGTGAATGTTGGTCAGAAGTTTGATGACATTTGAGTCTGTGTTGCAATTTTCGAGGCTATCCTTGTAATGCTCATGCGTGGTTAAACTTGAGTTGATTATTCTGCCCAAAAATTTAAAAGAGGAAGACGGACTGATTTTTATACCATTGATTGTAATGTAAAAAATTTTTTTGGGACCCTTAGCAAAGCGAATGACTTTTGATTTTTCCGGGTTGAAAGTTAGATTTAAGTCTGCACAAAGTTTGTGAAAAAGATTGGCTTTAGTGTCGAGGTTACGGACTGCTTCCATTAATGATTTTCCAGCAGAGATGATGAGGAAATCGTCAGCGTATTGAAATAAATGGGTATAATTGTCCTGTAATTGATGTAAACCGGCTGTGTATAAATTGAAGAGAACTGGGCTGAGACAGCTACCTTGAGGTAAGCCTCCACAAACTTCGACTGTATATGAATCTGATACGAGAGTTCTCGAGGAAAGAAAGTTGAGAACCCAATGCCTACTTTGTGTCGGGATTTTAAAATCAGATAGAATTTGGTCCAGTTTCGCTAAGTTTACACAGTCGTAAGCTTTATTAATGTCTAAGCAAAGCATGACTACCTGGTTTCCATTTGCTTTTTCATTTGCAATTGTCAAAAGGACTTCATTAAGGCACATACCGGTGGAGATATTTTTTTGGTAAGCAAAGGACCTTGACGGGAGAAGTTGTGAGTGATTCAGGAATTTTGTTAGTCTCTCTTTAATCATTTGGTTGGTAATTTTAAGAAGAACAGGCAAGAGGGAAGTTAGTGAATATTTCAAGATCTTTTCCGGGTTTAGGAATGGGCACTATTTTAATTGTACGCCAAACGGTGGGACACGAGTTGGTCATCCAGCGCTCATTTATAGCAGGTAGCAGGGTTAGAAGGCTTGGCATGGGAAGGACCTTTATCATTTCATATTTGATTCCGTTATGGCCTGCTGCTGTGGACTTCTTTTTCGACTTAAGGACGTGCATGAGTTCATCAAGGGAGAATGGAGAGATGTTTTCCATCCGAGAGTTAAGTAAGGAGGTTTGGAGACCACATGTCGAGGGAACTTGAGCTTTCAGCCATTCAAGGTAGGATTTGTTGTTGAGATCATCCCAAATGGGGTGCTTGTATTTCTTTTTTGTGGTGCGATGACCATTTAAAAATTTCCAGAATGGCTTTGTATTGCTATTTGAGCATAGTTCTTCGATAACGAGGGCTCGATGGCATCTTTTGGCTTTTCTAGTCGATTTCTTCCATTCTTTTTGTGATAACTTGAAATCTTCAAAATTAGAAATATTGGGGTATTTGGAAAATTTTTGTTTAGCAGCCTGTAATCTACGGTATTGTGAAGTGAGCAGCTCGTTCCACCAAGGTTTTGGTGAGTAGGAATTCGAGATTTGGATGTCGGATTTGGCGTTAATTATTTCTTGTTGAAATGAGCACTGGATAGATTCGACCTGTGGCTCAAGACATACGTGAATAAGATTATTTAGGAGTTTTTTCCTCGAGATAAAGTCATTTATCTTGTACGAGGTAATAGAGGTGGCATTAAAGAGAATAGGAAGGTGGTGGCTGTTTCCCAGGAAAATTTCCTTTTTAACCTCCCGTTTGAATGTGAGATGGGTTGCGTTAGTGAAAGTAAGATCCAACACGCTACCACAATTGTTGGTCGTAGAGTGAAAATAGGTTGGTGAATTATCATTCAGTCATTAGAAGTTACTAGCTTTAATGATTTCTTGCAAGGCTTTGCCTTTATTGTTTGACACGGAGTCACCAAAGCAAGGGTGTCTTGCATTGAAATCTCCTGCAATTATGACATTGTGGAAACTATTGAGCATATCACAGAGACGATTAAAGTCATCCCGGAAAGATTGAATGGGGATGTTGGGCTTGAAATAGCAAGCAGCAATGACGATATTAGGTTTTAGACAAGAGGTTTTGATAATGACAATGTCAGCAGTCGATTTAAATGGGATTTGTTTGAAGGATATGCCTTTTCTGGCAAGGATGGCAACACCTCCATAGCCGTCACTTCTACATTTATAAGCGGAGTTGTAATTTAAGATTTTGAGATCGGAAATTTTTTCATCGGACAGAAAGATTTCACTCAAGATGGCGAAATCAGCTCGGTTGGAATTTATGAAAAAATCAAGAGAATGGGCATTATGCCTGAAGCTTTGTATGTTATACTGTAAGAAGGACGTCATGAGAAATGTTAGAACATGATAGGGCCGACCCAGATGTACCTTGTTTTAAAAGATCAAATTTTGATTTAAGGGAACTTATTTCTGTTTGGATGGCTTTAAGCATATCTTCTTGAGAAGAGATGGAAAGAATCCTGAAAATCTTTTCCAGAATTATCTCCATTTCAGTGGATTTATGGTAATTGATGAAAGTATGCTTTTCAGGAGGTGGGGTAGGTTTTTTTGGCTCCTGCGACTTGTTACTGTAAGTCGAGGGCGTCTTGAGAGACATTCTATGCAAGGACTTGGGAATACTTGTTTTATTTTTGAAAACTGCATTGAAGTTTTTGTTAATTAAAATATTATTTGTATCAATAGTAGGGTCTCTGATATTGTTAGGACCATTGCGTCCTTCATTGCTGGGAAGTTTACGTCATAGTTTTCAAGTAAATTGTATGGGTTGTTAGAGAATTTCTCTTTGTATTCTCTAAAAGATAAGTTCTGGATGGTTAAAATTTTTTTTAAATTTTCCTCTTTCTTTCTCTTTGGACACTCTCGAAATGTTACGTTGTGATCCAGAGACCCGCAACCTAGACATTTGATTGAGAGGCATGAGTCCGTAGGACAGGCCGGTGACTTGCCACAGTTCAGGCATCTGCTTTCCTTACTTTTGCAGAATTTGGCGATGTGACCAAATCAGCCGCAATTATAGCAGAGCCTGACGGAAGGAATGAAGTAGTCAACTGGAATATTGCAATAGTTGAATTTTATACTCTTGGGAATTAGTTTACCCTTGAAACCAATCTTTAGGCTGTTTGTTGGGATGAACATTTCTCTGTCTGCAGGGTCTCTTCTGAGGATTCTTGTAACAGAAATGATTTCAATATCAGAGATAGCTGAGTTGAGAAAGTCCTCTTCCTTAATTGAAGGTGGAATGTTTTTTACGATCCGAAATTTTTCTGTGAAAATTCTAGGGATGTGGGCCTTGCAAAACTTTGGACCAAAATCATTGTTTATTATAAAGTTGCTGGCATCAACCGCAGTGGCAAAACCAAGTTTGGCTTTGCCATTGCTGATGGTTTTGATATTAATCAAACCATCCAATTTGAGATCTTTGATGTGTTTGAAAAAAAATAAATCTGAGTTAAGGCGAAAAGGTTTCTCTAGGTTATTGTTACATACTTCAATGAACCCGTAGCACTCACCGGTCGTGTCATCACTATAACGTTTTGGACTAGTTGGGTCAGAGTTCTTTCCTTTTATGGGACTACGATTATTGTTACTGTTCACAGAGCTGTCTTTATTGGGAGGCTTATTCCTAGAGGGAGCGATCGGGGACTTTAAGGAGGTGCTGTTGACATCCTCAGTCAAGTCTTTTATGGATGAATTATTTTTATCAGAGATGATCTTTTTGAGACCTTCGTTCTGGTCTGTGATTTTTCTTTTAAATGAACCCTTGCTACGCGTGATTCGAACAAAATTTTCGAAATCATCATCGTTTGATAACATGCTTGAGAGCCTCACCCCCTTGAGGGGCGGGCGACTTTTAGGTTTCGTGATAGATTAAAGGCAAGAGAAAAGGATCAACTGACTTACCGAGAAAAGAAGATATATGGAAATCAGCAGTTTTTGGTGGAACCGACAGAGACAGAGAAGAACAAAGCCTTGTAAGTTAAAGCAGTTTTAAGAATTTGACAGGGATCGCCGCTACTTGATGTCCAATGTACAGGTGAGTTGACGAAGTGAGTCTTGTCAGGATGAAGACAGCAGGTGGTGCTGCGCAATTTGCGAAAAGCACAAGGACGTCGAAGCCTTTGTTGATTTTGTTTAAATGCCGCAACTTCACTATATATATTTTCACTACTTCAAGAGTTTTCAGAAACAAAAGTTTGTGAAAAAAAAAGAGAATTTTTTCTTTTTTGTTGAAAAAAAAATTTATTTTTCAAGAATTTTCTGCAAGAAAGCGTCTTGTTTCATGCAGTTGACTCAAGTTCAAGTTGAAAAGTGATGAGGAAAGCTGCTGATATATTTCGCATGAAATTGTCCAACTGTTCCTATTCTTATGACTTTTGCTTTTTTTTATTCTGTATTATATTCATATATATTTCGGTGACGGGGCAAAACAAAAATTTAACAAAACTGCTTATGAAGATGCACTTGTTTACGAAAAGTTCGAAAATATAGACAATTAGAATGGATACAATGTCTGACTATGCCAACAAAAAAAATATTTCTTTTAACATCCATTTTCAGGTTGATATACGTGCCGAGGAAGTGAAAAATTCGCCCAAAATTACTGTTGCTACACAAGCTAATATTAAAACTTTTGTTGACTAATTGTTCGAAGAAATTAACGCGGAAAATTTTCATTTCGGCAACAATCAACAATGGTGGCACCAATTAAATGGAAAAATGGAAAATGTCAGCAGAATCATGAAATATTTCATTCTTTAGCAATGGATACTTCACCTTCTATGAATTATTAGAGTGTTTTTTCATCATTTGTGTGTCAATTACTACCCAAGGACGTCTGACAACGCCTCTGTACCAGTATGCACTGCATTATCACTTTCATTCATGGACGGAGTGTCCGTAAGCATTTTATGTATGCTACGTTCCGAATGCACTGAATGAGCCATTATTCTATATATTTTATTCTTATTCTTTTAATTATCTTCTTTTTTAAATACGATTTAATTAGATTAGACGAAATTATTCTTTCTTAATATATTCTGAACTCATATCAATCGTCTTCTCTTTAGTGTAGTTAAATTTTTCATAATTTTTAATGCCTTAAGTGAAGTATTTTCCTTCTTTTAGAAAAACTTACATGCATTTGAAAGCTTGCGTTGAATGAATGATTGTCAAAACGAATAAAAGAAGGCTTTTTGTAAGCAGGATAAATGTTACAAAGTGTTTTACAATTTCAGAAAATCATTCGGAGTTTTTTAAGAAAGATAAAGGCCACTTTTGCTAGACAATATTACAATTGTAATTGTAATTTAATGTAAACGGATTTGTTGCTTAAAGTCTTAATATTTCTTGTCTTTTGTATAAAAACGACTAAAAAAGTGCGCAAATTTTCTGTGACAATGTGCGGTTTACCACCTTCCTCGGTATTTGCGTTTATACAAATGTGTCCAAAGCGTAAATTTAAAGAAAAATTACTAAAATTGATTACAGATTGACTAACTACATATGTAAACATATACTTTTTTTAATTTTCCAAACCGCGTTTTAATTTTAAACAAATAGAATGAGAAAGTGAGTATATCTCTTTTTTTTTGTGATGAGTGTAATAAAAATAAATAATATTCAAATCATATTGAGTATTTTGATACCTATCATATATACATGCACGTATATATATATATTTAATCCATTTCGCAAGTATAGAACTCACGACTTTAAAGCAGTCCTTAGAATGTTTAAGAAGCTTGTTCCCAGTTGTATTAATAAAATTTGAATAGCAGGTTGTTTTCAGGGAAATAGTAAAAAAACATATAAATTTTGATAAACGTTAATATTAAAGAAAATCCATAAATTTTTTCATCAGTAGAGTTTTATGTTGTATAATTTGTTCCTGCCCTTGGGAAATCTGGTACTGTGAGACAAAGGTTGTTTTTATTATAGTACTACGCTTTGGCAAACTAACTAAGCCTCCACCCTACTAGTCTAATCGAAATTCAACTGTAATTATATTTTAACCCTACAAATTGAATAAAACTTACTACCCGTAATAAACCTTAACGTCCTAATTTTAATATAATTCCACCTAAAACAGGGGCTTCTAACATGAAGCCTTAGCTAATCAAAAATGAACTAAAAGCACTGATATTTTTACAAAAAATGCTAAAATTATAGAGATATATAATATTTTGTAGTGAAAACACTCAAATTTAATATTCTTTAAGTCTTTATTACGAATTTGGTTCTGACCATCACTGAGGTATGTTCAGTATCTTATATAACTAATAATTGTAATGCTAACTTAGCATAATAATACAATTAACTAGTTACGACTAAATTAGGCTAACTTAACTAGGTTACGTGTCGCAATTGAAATGAGAATGTAAACTTAGCAATAGTTAATAAAATTGGAACATAGCGATAATTTGTGTAAAGCGGTAGAGAGCGACAGCCCGATAATGCTACAATTTCGTTAACATAATAAAATATTAAATCTTCGGAAATAATCATTGGCACGTGTACGAATAGTGCAAACTGAAAGGCAAACTAATGCTGCCCTTCATATACTCATCAATGATTTTCCCAAAAAAAAAAAAAAAAATATGGCGAATATAACAACATTAATGTCGCGACGCGTGTACTTGTTGTTCTTTGCCGCCAATCGCCCAGGCAAAAATAACTCACACTCAAGTATTTAAAACCCAAAAATATTCGTTTACAAGTCCCTACCCTTGTTATGCAAAACCCAAAAATCGCTGATCTACGTTTACTAGAAATATGGAAATATATTTTTTCCAAACGGGACATAATGTGAAGGCTTATATAAAAATAAATTATTAAATTTTGTCGCATATTAATAATAATAACCTGCTGAACGCGCCGTTCATGTCGCATCGGCGGTTCACAGTTAGAATCAACAATCATGTCTCTGATTCCTTGCCGCCAATGAATGGCATTCCGCAAGGATCTCCTCTCTCTGTCATGCTTTTCCAGATCGCCTTCAACGAAATTAGCAAAATTCTTTGTCGTGTACCAAGAGTGGAACATTGTCTCTACGCGGACGATGTATACATTTTTACAAAAGAAAAAGACAACACGAAAGCAATCAACATCCTCGAACCTATTGGACGAGAGATCTCCGCATGGGCCAACTCGTCAGGGGCTAAAATTTCCATACAAAAATCTAAAAAAAAGCACATTTGTCGAAAGCAGATTTGCGATGCAGGAAATCTACTGATGCATATTAATGACTTACCAGTACTAAACGTGCAGACGCTGCATATTCTCGGGCTCACGTTTGCCAACAAATAACGTTGGAAAGCTCACTGTCTTCGGTTAAAAAATTCTATTTTAACAAGGGTGAATTTGATACAGTACGTTGCTTGGAGAAGCCATGCGCAGATTAACTCTATTGCTTATCTTACCAAAATGCTTGTGTTAAGCAAGATTGACTATGCTTTGATAATTTATGGCAATAGCTGCAAACCTAATATCAACATCCTTAAACCGGTCTATCACCAAGCCGTCAGAGCAAGTTGTTACGCTTTTCGGACGACGCCCATAAATAATATTATAATTGAAACTGGTCTCTCAACTTTAGAAAATAGACTGCATGAGTTAAAGGCTAAAATAGTCCCCAAGCTTCTTAATTCAAACAAATCTATTCTCGTTGATGACGTGAGAAAGATTATTATTGCGAAGAAAATTCCAAAGTCACCATCTGCAATTGACTACTCAATGTTCTCAATCACATATTTCACGAAAGTACTTCAACGTTCACAACCGATGCCAGAGCTATCCTTCACGCTGCGAACCTTGCCCATAAAAGCAAACTCAACACCTTCATTGTTACTGACAGCTTGTCTGTTTTACAAGCTATTCGGAACCCTTGGACTTCGAGATGGAGCACCATCAACAAATTAAGGAATATAATTACAACACCCGACGGAAAAATTGAAATGTTATGGGTACCAAGTCACATCGGTTTATTGGGAAACGAGCAGGCTGATCGAGCGGCAAAGTATTCTGCTTCTGCTCCTCTAATTATGGATGATGTCATGGAAAAGTTGGATCTTCAAAGATACATTGGAAGAAAAGTTAAAGAAAAAATTGCAGAATGAAATTTACAATACCATCATCAACACTACTCTTCCATTAACCCTCAATTAATTCCACCTTTATATCCAACAAACGTTGAGAAAACCAAGATTCAAACATTTTCGAGAATTCGCCTTGGTCATACAATTGCAACTCACCAATGGATCTTGAAGGAGTCTTCCTCCCCAATCTGCAGTTGTGGACAAACTCTAACTATAAAGCACATTCTCTGCGACTGCCTTAAATTTTCCTTGCGTAGAAGTATTGCATTTGGAGCGACTAACCCTTTGGACATTCTAAAATCAACTTCAGAACCGAATATAAATTCTATATATTACTTTATTAATACTACTAAGCTCATTATCTAATGTAAATTTATTTATATCAGAGCCGATAGCCTGTGCTGCTAGTGCTCAATGTCTTTTTTTTTTAGTCTAAGAATTTATTTCATTAGTCTAAAACTATAATAATAATAAATTTTATTTCTTTTATTTTTTTTTTTTTCATTCCATTTTCTTTTTAATTCAATTTTTTTTTTTTATTTAGGTCAAAATTTAATAATTATTTCAACGCACTAAACAAATTTTACACTATGATTTTATTCAATTATTTCAATGCACTGAACAAATTTTAAAGTATCTTTCTTTTTTTTAAAAGCTATATTTAATGTAAGTGTAAGAAAATTAAATTTTATTTCTTTTATTTTTCTTTTTGATTCAATTTTCTTTTTAATTTCGGTCAAAACTTCATTTGGTTGTATGATATGCGAGCTTGGCAAACTAGTTGATTGAATTGAAAATTTTGAAAACCGTTGGCCAGTTTTATACAAAATCCTTTGCGTGATTTATCAAAAATCCACCATCCGTGGAGGATGGATGATCAAAGAGTTGCTTTCCATAAATACCAATAATGGTGAAAATAAAATGTCATCATATTTTGCATTATTCTTCCTTAGGTAAAAGCAAGTACAAAAATTATAGTCAGGCGAGCTCGAACATTAAACACCTTTCAACGCTTATGTAATAAAATTCGTCATCTATTTGAATGTAAAAGCATTCTTTTTTTTGTTAGTCCTTATGAGAGAGGTGAAGACTAAAACTGACGTTATTTAAAAAAAAAATATTGTAAATTAGACTTCGATTTACTTTTTAGGTGAATCTTGAATTTTGTATTGTGATCCTGTAATCAAATATTTCAATTAAGCTATGCCTGGTTAATTCTAATAATACGAGGTATCATTCATCATTAAATCATTAATTAATAATAATTAAAATTAGTGTTAAATCCTTAACGCAATATTTTGGTTTTTGCTAATTCCACTATTTTATTTTTGTTTTTTGTATACCACTTGTTGCTATGCATTTGAACTTCGTATTTTGTTACTTTAGAGAGTAAGTAAATGAGCGACCACTTGTTAGAATGTATTTGAAACAAAGTATTGCCAAATGTAATTTTTTTCGTGACAGTAAAATGTTTTGTGAAGAAACATTAGGGTTATCTATTTTATTTTCTACTATTCGCATACATGGTAATGATTATTATACTGAATGTAAAATTTTTATATACTCTGTGCTCACGTGTTCTTCTTCTACCGGTACTTCTACTGTTATATTGTGTTATAATTCTATCTTGTAAGCGATTTATTGCCAAGTCGCTTATTTCCGAAACAAACTAATATTTTCTTTATTACAGACGTGTATATTTAGATTGAAACTAATGAGAAATATTTTAAAATTAAAACATTAAATTAATTTATTCGCTTTCTAATATTGCTTCATACAAAATCTGTTACAAAAATCTGTCAGTTTCCTTTTCATCATCATTCAAAATTTCGTATTTATTTTTATGCACATATATTTTTATGTATTTTTACGTGATGCGGAGAAAGAAGAATAAATATTGCCAATATTTACATTCTAACAAGTGGTCGCTCATTTACTTATTCTCTCAAGTTATGAATTTTGAAGTTCAGGCAGGCTATTGCCCGGCGCGAATGGTGGACTACTACTAGAGGCCGCTGTAATCGTAATGCAAAAAATTGGTGGTGATGGACGAACAGTTTCAATATAGAAAAGCCTTAACTACAATATTTTCATCATATCATTAAATATCAACCCTAAAAGCCCGTCAATTTCGATTGTTTAAATATAAAAATTAGAAAAATACACTCACTTGAAAAGAAAAGATAGTAGAAATATACGCAAATAAACTCTGCAACAAAAGTCAAGTAGTTATTCTTAAATGATGCAAAACTCTTGAAATTTTCAAATTCATCTTTCCAACCATGGTTATTGTAAAAACCGTCAAAACGTCTGCGCAACAAAAAGTATGAAAAACGTTCGAAATGTTCAGCCGACAAAATCGACGTTCATACTACAAGTAGATGTGCTTCCATATAATTGAATTCAAAAGTTGCCAGCAGCAAAATAGATAATTAAAAAAAAAAAAATTACAACAAAAACAACAAATACAACAAATTACAGCAAAGTCAGCAAAGTCGATTTTATTTGAATTAAATTTAATTGAATATTGAATATTTCTCAGCAAATTCAAAAAATTTCAAACATTGTCGGAATTTTAAATCTTTCCATCCGCCTGGGTGGCCGAGTAGGCAAGAGTCTCGACTAGCAACTCAGTGGTCGTGGGTTCGAATCTCAAGTGCGGTAGAGTTTTTAATAAAGGCCGATAGCCTTAGATGCTAGTGCTTTTAAGAGTTTAGAGAATTTATTTCTCTGGCGAAATTAATAATAATAATAATAATAAATCTTTCCAATTTTTTTTAGTAAAATTATAAAATAAATATTGTATTTTATATAAAAAAAAGTAAACACATTTTTTTACCACTAACTTTTTTAAAATCTTTTTATGGATCCATTTCTCGCAAATTTTAGTTATTAAGCATATATTAATTTATATGAGAAACCACACGCAAGGAACAAGCAAATTCAGTGATCGTAATCCCGATTCATCAATTTTTTTGAGAGGACTTTGCAAAAATACATGGTGCTGTTGTTAGCATCGCAAATATCACCATTCAAATTAAAGTAATTAATGTGGGCGTTATTAAATATAGTATTTCATAGGGGGAAAAAAGGGGAATTTGCAACACCACCAATATTCATGATGACGGCTACAACTTTCGTTATTGCAAATTTGTCGCCTGTCGAGGAAGAAAACAATGCCGCCAGTATTAATGTAAACAGGGTTGAAGAACAACTTATTAATGTGACTACTGCAGTTTTTGTTAATTCCAACGACACTTGGTACAGGTAATTGGCACTACATAATGATTTAACCAAAATTATAATTCAAAAATTTAAAAATAACGTTTAGGATGGAGTTAACTTCATATAAATCACTTACTAAAACGTAAGAGCGTAAAGCAGTTTTATGATGAGGTTTCTGAGGCCTAATGCACATACTGTCGGCTTGATGATATATTATATTATATTTTCGAATTATTGTAAAGACTGCTTAGTAAAATCTTATATAAACAAAAAAAAAGAAAAAAATTTTAAAAAACTTTATGCCAACCAATTTGGTTAAACTTCTTTAATAGCATCCACTGTAAAGGCATAATTGTGAGAGCACGACTTTCATATTTTGAAACATTAAAAGTGCAAAAAAAAGGGCAAATTCTTGGCGAAGCAAAGTCGAATTATCGATATTCAACTTTTGCCATTAAAGGGCGCACGGTAGAGCGCGAGAAATCGGAAATAGATTTTGTCCATTCCTAAAACTCTCGCCTTTCCGCAAGTTAGTCAGTCATACATTGTGTGCATTCGTGTTTTTTTCATTTTGAAAAAATTTCCTAAAGCAAACATCATTATTTGAATGGTACTTGATAATAAAGCTACGAGCCTCTTGATTTGTTTGTTCAGGTAAAGTCAGATGGAAGAAAACAAACTATACCCACGGTTCTGAGTTGTCTATGAAAATCCTTAAAGTCACCATTGTCTTCGTTCATATCTAAACAATAAAGATGTATGGAGTTCAAAGCTAAATCTGGGTACTGTAAAGTAGCCTTATAGTAAACGAAACCACTAACCTAAAGTAAGAAAACGTAGCTTTTCTATAAAAGTCCTTTTACATTTTGTCGCATCGCATACCTCATTTATCTCGGCGCTGGCCAATACATAAATTTTTGTCGGATAATTTCGTTCATTTTATGTTAACATATTCAGAAATATATTAATGCGCTTAGTTGGAACGTCGTTCCGCGAAGTTCCGTCAGATTTAATATATTTTTGAAATTTGTTTTGCACCTACTTAGGACTATTGGCCAATTGCAGAGTTCAGATCGCGTTGATTTATTTGCGTACAAAGAAACCACTGCGTTCTGGAGTTCCGATATCTTTTCATTAGATACAATATTATTGCTCCTTTCATTCAAGTAAAAGAAGTAACGAAGAAGAACAGTACTATTTGAAATTATGTATTGATTGGCCATTTTTTGTTAGAAAAACCTCCAAAAAATCTGTTAAGGTAATGGAGTACACAAAAAGAAGAACAAGAAAAAAGTAAGGAAGTAACAACATACAAACTCTTCATCATATATTGCGCCTTAGGACGAGCAGTATCCATCTTCTCCAAATTTTGTGCGGTATTCGAACGAAAACGGTGAGCATCTACCACAGGGTACATTTCAATATAAAAACACTGTGTGGTTAAATCAGTACCCTCGTCGTCGCTTTGATCTAAACCAGGATAGCAGGCAAAGTTCAAAGTTTTTGCAACGGTGAATCTAAATTCCTACACAATTGATTCGGTCCCATAGAATGTCGCTGTTGCAATGTACTAGTAATAGTACCATTGCCGACTTTTGTGCCTACCTTTGGCTTGTAAATAATTGCATAAGTTTTCTTTCCAATCCGCTATTTCGCGCCGACCTTTGTGCCTACCTCTCATTTGTAAACAATTCCGTATGTTTTCTTTTGAATTCCCTACGCCGATGATATTCTCGAAATAGTTAGGAGCCTACACAATTTTGTCAATCCAAATAGGCGTAAGTTAAGATAGGAAATTGATATTTAATATACATACTCTCAACACATTTTCGTGGATTAAGATTTAAAGTGGGGGTTATGGATCCAAAGTCCTATGATCAATAAAGGAAAAGTCATAATAAACAATTGGTAGTAACACATAAAAATTTTATATTCACAGTAAACAAAGCCTGCGCGCACCACTCCGTATCATAGACCATGAGAATTTTGTGCTTTTACTCCTTTTGCCTTTTTTTTGGTCCGGACTGCATTTAATTTTCTTACTTGTTTTTTTTTTTTTGTTGTATATATATATGTAATCGATTTCTTGACGAGTTAGACTGAAACTTAAACTGAAACAACATCTTAGGGTTTCAAGCAATGGTCGATTTAACCAATAAAGGTAAATTAGTTTAAAAAACATATTCAAATCCACACCCAATTAGAATTATTAGAAAAGGTTCTGTATAACAAAAATTCTGTAAAGAAACGAGTAAAAGCAAAGTAATCAGATGTTGTCTAATACGTATGTAAGTTAACTGAGTGAACCGAGTCCTTGAAGTTCACCAAATCATGACAAAATGTTGTGCTTTTTAATTGGAAGCTTTGCGAAGTTTATTGGCTAATGTATCATTTTATATTTGATCTTTAAAAAGGGCTTCGCCAGACGTGTATTAATTGAAATAAAGAAGGGAGTAGACGCGCCTTAACATACTATTAAATATTTATTAAAAAATTTTTTAAATAGATTCTTTTTGCGTAGACTGATTCAAAATTTAAAAACGTTTTTGCGAGATATGTCAAAAACGTCGGTACAAGCACTTAGGAATTTTTCATTTTTAAATTGGAAAAAGTGAAAATTTTCCGGACAATTTTCGATCGTAATTGTTGAAAAATTTCTATATTCCAGCTTTTTATCAACTTCTAAGTTTGGTACGCTGGTGTGACTCAAATTTTCTTCATCTTAGCGAATTTTTTCGGCACTTTAATAACCTATGTCTTCTATAACAACTCTTCTCGTAATGTGCACAAGTAAGTGCAATGTTTGTAATTTAAAAATTTGATCTTTTAAATTTTTTATACCCATCATCGAAATATGTGAACATTTGCGACTTTTTTTTTTTTGATTACAAATCTTGTCAAAAAGTAAGCAGTAAAAAAAGCCAAATGCTAAAGTCCTTTCGTGATTTCGATCATTTTGGATGTAATGTCTACGACCAGTATTGTACATATTTTGCTAATCTCAACAGGAAAGTAAGATGAGTTCGTCGAGGTTTACAAGTTATACAAAATATTAATCTCACTAAATAATTAATCTTAACGTAGCGCATGCATGCAAATACCTTTAACAACAAGTAAGAACATTACAGTCGGCCAAGACCGATCATTACTACCTTCCACCACATTGTCTAACACAATTCTTATTTTTATTATAGAACACAAAAATTATATCTTGTTTCTATATAAAGACATATATATCATGTGCGGGCCCACAACAAGTGGGACGACACTTCATTAAATATCTGCGCAACCTTTGAGCTTCAGCGTAACGTGGGCTCTGTTGTACTTGGCGCCTGGAGGCACATCCAGTGAAAGTTTGCTAAGGTGGTTAAAGAGATTCGCCCATCAATCAGTACCCTTTACGAGATGACTTAGAGGACTTATTCACACGTTTTGGAATTGCCTGCAAAGCGCACAACATATTGACACGACTCGTCGATCTTCCACCGTACTTCCGAATGTTTCCACTGAAGTCGAGTCGAATGTACATAATTACTACTTCCCCTACTCTCCTCCCTCTACGTACAAGCCTTCATATGTGGGGGGAGATGCGCCCTGAGCAATTACTCTAATATAAAAATAAAAAACTCTTCTATTTGCTTATCCCTTAATATTAAGAACTGAATGTCTTTTGAAAAAGTTTGGACCAAGTAGCGCTTTTTACAACGTTCACAGGCTTATAACATATGAAAGTATGTTAGGGCTTTATGTGAAAAATGGTTTGAATTTATTGATTGCTTTGAGGCTCGGGAACTAGACATTTCTGGTGCAGTGGTTTCATTAATTAAGCAGAGATTTGAACATGTGTACCTATTATTATAGATAGCTTGAAAACCCGTAACTAAAATGCTCTTGCTTGAAAGTTGAACGCAGGTGGAGAGAGCCAATTGTAAAAGAAAACAATGATCAGCAGCGATGATCTGTAACGTCCAGCGGATTTGTTTGTTTACTACCAAAAACGCCGCAATTTATCAAATTAACATTAAAGGCAGTTAGGGGTTTTATGCACATTTCATGCCACTGCCCTCTGCGCTAAGACGCAACTAACTGCGATAGCAAACAGTTCGTCTGACAGAATTTTTGATTAGAATACGAAAAATGTATTAAGGAGTGCTTCTATACTATAAGCAGTTAAGTCATTGTTCTTGTGATCGCCATGTCTGTAAAAGAATTCCTTGAAGGTAATCGCTCTGTATATTTTTTTTATTTTCTTTGTACTTTCTAAGCCAAAGTTCCTTACGGGCTACCAAGTTACCAAAATGTGCAGAAATAGTGAATAACATATTTGGATTTGCATAGGCGCCGCGATATCCCCTATTCTCCTTGTTGTTTGATTTTTACAGGGGAGATGCTTTCCTTTTTTGAATTTCATTTTTCAAATTAAAAGCAGATCGCGTCAAAGACAAACTTTAGAGTAAATAACGAAAGTAAGGACGACCCAAAAGCGGAGATCTTTGCTAGAGCTCCTAAGTTATTGTCAACTATATTTTGACACTTTATTTTCTCTTCAGGTATAAAAGACAGTGAGCAAAACGAAACGGAAAAAGAAAAGGATCGATCTGTATTTGTAAAAGCCTCCAAGTTATGACCAACCATATTTTAAACTTATTTTTCTCTTATTGCGATTTTTTGTGGTGATTGTGAACGCACTTGTTTATGTTGGTTTAAATGCAATTTCCATAGAGTATTTATTATCAAAAAACCAACTGATTACAACTTTTTGTGGTTTCAGTACAACTTCCATAGAATATTTAGTATTAAAACACAACAAATTTCTACTTTTGTTGGTTTCAATAGAGTATTTATTATAAAAACAGAAAAAAGTTTTACTTTTGTTCGTTTCAATACAACTTCCATAGAGTTTTTATTATTAAAAAACCCAATATAGGACAAGTTTAATGCTTACATAGGACGGGATGCAAAAATAGGCCGAGATGGTCCAAATTTTATGTGGTTAATTTTTTTTATGTTAAATTACTATAACGATATAACTTTCTTCGAGAAGCGTTGAAAAGTGTACCCGTTTGTCGTGTGAACTTCAGTGTTCGTTATATATGGGGGTTCAAAAATGGCCCCAGCTAGTCTAACGTTACCATATCAACTCAGAATACCAAAGTACTACTAATTACCCATTTTTTCTGAGAAATTTGGAAAACTGCCATTTTTTTCCTAATAACAGCTTTCCACAACAGGGCGTTATATGGGAACCGGTTGAAAAGGTCGGCTGATCCGTACCATTTTCAACAGGGATTGTCCTTGGGTCAAAATGTGTCGCTGTACCAAATTTCATCAAAATATCTCAAAAGTTGCGAACTGCAACTTAAACACAATATTACATGGACGAACATCAGGCGGGCGGTCGGACAGACAGACTTAAGTCAATTCAGATTATGACTCTGAATCGATTGCTACATCTGGATTTGGTGGATCTATCTGCAGTCCTTCTGCGTGTTCAATATGATCGCACTAACTTGATTGCAATTGGTCGCGTTTAGTTTACAACCTTGCTATATTAGGCTTATGGAATCGTCTAACCCGTCTCAAGCATTTTGATTGAATGAATGTATTCAATTAATCATTTTATCATAAAAATGGGGGAACATCGGTGGTTGATAAATAATAATGGTTGATAATAATGAAAAAATATGAGCGTTCCGAGTGCAGTAAAAAATACGCCGCATTTGTATTAATTAAAGGTTAAAGATAAGTTTATTAAAAATTAAAGGTAAGTAATAATCATTAAAGTTCCATATCCATTTTATAATTAATGCGTCAATAAGAGTTTTGCACAAGGATTAAAAATCATTTTGATAGGACTTAGTAACGAGTTCCATAACTTTACAGCGTTCACCCTTTGCACCCGGAAGTCGCCCGAGAGATGCCACTACTATTTTTGATAATATTGTACATTAAATTGTGCACGCGTTGTAAATTTTTTTACTTGCTGTGAGATTATTCAGGTGTAAATCATATGGTGGACACTTAGATCATTCAGTCTGAACACTATAGCGTTTCTGGCAATATCGTAACAAAATATTAGATGCTCTGTTAAGTGAAAACACTGATAAGCAAAATCGAAACAAACATTTTTTGATATTCTGTTAAGCGAAAGCATTGGTAATTAAATGAACGAAATTTGTAGCAGCGAAGATGAGTTTGAGATGCTTAGATCGATTGATAACATTCTAAATGAACATAAAGAAGATAGTGATCAAGACAATAGCGGAAAAGCGGAAGACGTGAAATGGTGTATTACGGTGACACATGTCGTGAAAAATCTAGGATAGTGTGGGACAGTGCTTCCTCAAATATCACACTAAGGAAAATTATAAAATTTGATATTAAAATATTATGTTTGTAGTATGTAAATAAAAATAAGACATGTAAATAAACTACTTTTGTTTAAAATTCCTATGTTTGATGTATTACAATTTCTTATTAAAACTACTGTCGGGTAGCTGAATACACGCACTAAACAATGGTTCGGGTGCAAAGGATTAACGAAGAATAGCATTGATGGTATCAAGTATTTATAGGCAGATAGAATGAGATTCATCTCCCCCTCTTATGTAAACACCTTGGTGTTTGGGTTCGTATAAACTTGTGTAGAAAAGGCAGATTTCTTATATTAAGATATGTCAAAAGATCAGAACCCAAAATCTGCAGCTAGAACGGCGATATCCTATAATCGAATTATCATTTTTTTTTTTTTGAAAATAGGGTAAAATCGAATATATATATATTGATATCGTATATAATATCTTCGCTTGTTGAACACGTACTTAGCATACTTATTAACGACAACCTGCAATTTTTGATTAGAAGCGTAATCTAATTTACCATAAACACATGCTCTTTATGATATAAGCGGAACACAAGACATTTCCACGGACATGTTCCCGAACTGTTTATTTTAATAACTTAGTTTTCTTCGATTACTTTCACGAATTTTAATATTACCCTTGATTGAAACTGCTGTATTGCATACAGCAATTTGCATCGCTGCCTGTGACAAGTTTAGCTGAGTCACACGCATTTGCAACGCCTCGTGTTGAATGAGTTAAAAAGCAAACAAGATTTTTTTACCTATGGCAACACTTGTCGACAAGTCAATAAGGAAAAAAAATAAAGTTTAACATAATACGAAGACGAAACAGTCAACAAAAAGTCGAGACATTTTTTAAAACTTAAAACTATTTAATTCTAATTATTCGGAAACAATATTACACAAAATTTTTGGAATGCAAAGAGGGAAAACAATACCAAAATGACGTAGATATTGCTATTATTTGTAAGTGTAAAAAGGTAAAAATAATGACCGAGAAGTTCGACTGCGGTGGCGATGACACGACAACGAAAAAGACAAAAGATATGAAAGGAGGAAAAATGATAAATTAATACTAATGAATAACATAAAGAAAGCAGTCGTAAGGCCAATATCGAAAAGAATCAAATTGTTGTGAAATTTACTAAATTCTAGTAAATAGGCGATTAAAATTTTAATTATAAATTGCTGCTTAATAAGTGTTTAATTAATTTGGCCCCTTATAAGGGGCCAAAATAATAACAACGTATGTGCTACAATATCAACGCATGTGGATATCGCAAGATCAATTATAAAAAGTGCTAACTCTGAAAAATTTAATAAGAAAAAAAATGACTTTTGTCAATTGCGTTTTTATTAAAAAAGAAGAGGAGGAAAAGTAAAAGAAATAAAAACATTTATTAATATACTCAGTGGTGGCGCATCTATGATATTCGAATTTATATTTGAGACCATATTACAAAGAAAATACGTGTAGTTGTAAGTGGTGAGTGTGTTGTGTACATTATTATGCCTTCATCAACACGAACTCTTGAAAACGTATAAGTTACTGATAGTGTATGCGAATTAATGTATACATACATATACATACGTATATATATATATATATATGTATGTATATATGGTCATACATATAAAGAAGTACTTGTTAATGACAAATTGGTGCTTTGTTTAAAAAATAAAAGAACAGAAATAGTAAAGAATTCCAAATATTTTTTTGTTATCGTTGTGCTATTTTCTTTTATTCATTAGTTTCTTTCAATTTTCGTTGATTTTGTTCGTGCGCCACCGTGTGTGTATGATCTCGTAATTTTTTCGAAAGATTGTTAAATATCGTTCGAAAAAATCCCGATCTTTCATCGTCGTGTGTTGTCGCCGTTCAACATATTTAATGGAAGAGCTATGAACCTAGACCATCTGAAATTGATGCTTACGCAGATTGGTACATTGGTTAAACAATTGAATAAGAAAAATTTTACCGAAACCAGCGAAAGCCTTAATAAGGTAAGTCAAAACTCTGTTTCTACTTCGTCTTATAAGAGTAATATAGAAAAATTAAGAAGATATGAGCTTATATCCTCTTCGTTTTGGCTTTGAAGTCGGTTAATGGACTCTAATAACAACTGTTCCGCTTACAAATTTAAAGGGAATAGGGCAAGCATTTGCATTTAGACGATTTTAAGTTACGTTTTTTAAGAATAAGCGATATTGACTTACAAAGGGGTTTACGTAAGAAGACGTTATAGTGTTGTTGGACAGGGCAAGTATATTTATTACGATTGATAAGAATTAATATTAATAATTGCATGAAAATATTTTTACTGTTTGCTTATTCAAAACTAATCTATGCGCAATTTTATATTATGCTTACAAACTACTTACGAATAAAGTAATTACTACTAACACTTTCCAATTACTTTCCGAAACAATTTCTCACTCGCATTTAAGTTTTGAAACTCAACCAGTTGATGCTTTCAGCAAACTTTGTAAAATTTTCTCTGCGGGATGTGGCCTATCATTCAATATAAGAAGATCGCCGAATTTAAACAGTTCCGCTCGTGTGCGAACTACGAAATCGTTACTCAAACTTAAAAGTTAACAAAAGTGATTTAGAAAAGAGGAAAAACTCACCGTAAAAAAATAAAAAAGAAAGAATAAATAAAAAAATCAAATTTGACATTCGTTATTAAAGGAAAACCCATCTTAGAGGTGACATACTTCGCAAGCGCAATAAAGCATATATACATATATTCATATATGATGCCTAAAATATCACCACATGCAATACAACATAATGAGCAAAACATACCGGGAAAAACAATATAAATCGGTCATAACTTAACGTGGACGGATTTGTCTCCTCGAAAAAGAAGAAAATATTACACCTTCTAAACAAAGTTTTGAATTCGTAACTATACGAAAGTAATGTATTTATTTTCATTAATTTTAAAATGCAATCAGTTTTTTTGATTGTACTACCTGTAGAGTGCACAATCCACTGAACTCAAAGGGGTAACATGATTCTCATAGCGAACGAGAAATGAGAAAATCACAAACAAGGCTTCTGTTGTTAGTTTTATTTAAGTGTTTTCTTGTTATTTGGTGCTGCTGCCGTCGCTTGACTCTCCCGATCGCTGTATAAGTCTGATGCTTTAATATGAAAAGTATACAAAAGAAAGTAATATTTTACTGCTATTGTGGCAATAAACAAGAGAAAGTAATGGCAACCCTTCACTACAATGACAATGCTTCTCACCCGTTTTTCACACTAAAAATATAAATTTAAAGAATTTTTTGTTTGACAGGAATAAATTTCAATTAAACATTCTAATAATTCGGCAGGTTTTGGAAATTACAACGTTTATGTCAGAAAAACAGCAATAATTTGCATTGGAACTTGAGCTTTAAACTTTCACTTTACTACTGTCTAAAGCAACTGTGAGTAGAGAAATAATTGACAACCATTTCTTGCCGACGCCATTACAATTGGTGGCAAAGAAGGAAATTTCTCTGCTTGTGTTAGTCGGTTGTGAAGAAGAAAGAAGTTTGACAAATTTGTTTAAGTGAAGAAAAAGTAAAAACGTGTTAAAGTATTAATTAACTAAAATTACTTTCATCTATTATATGTATATAAATAAAATGCAGAAAAATGCGGTGTTCGTGAAAAAAGTTTTATAAGAATTGTTGACGCATTCTTCTTCGTGCAGCTCTTAAACCAACTTTCATCATCGTCTCCTATACTTCCCAATTTCGTGCGTTTACATATATATATCTATATATATATATTTTTTTTTAAACAAGTTTAATGAAAACTAATTGGATATAGAAATAAATAATTTATGTGCAAGTCTTTTAAAGGCTTAAAAAAATCATTAGATTAGGTATAACTTTCTATTATCAAAATGCCAATTTTTTTCTTTTATACTCGGTGAATATGCCACAATAAAACTTGGTTTTAGACATTTCTTTGTGTATTTTTGTTTTTTTCTCTTATTTTTTAATTGTAAAGTCCTTACTTCCAGTAGTAAAATTTTATTTTCCACGTTCTACCTCGCATATGATTAATTGGAGCAATTTATTTGTTATGTGTTTGTCTCTTTCTAGCCCATTTAATGAAGCTTTTAATCTTCTCTTCCAGTGGAAGAAGGTATTTTTGACAGTTATTGCCAGATTCCATTTTATTTGTTTTGTTGTTTCTTTATAAAGCAATGTATATTTATACATACACATATACTTATATATTTATATGCAAAATCTCAGTTTTAGGCGGGATTTAATGTAATATATTTTTGTTTTCCTCCATTAGTTTAACAAATAACTGAAGGCTTTAAGCTCCTAAGATACAGATGAAAATTATTTTTTAAGTATCATCTTGTAAATTGTTTATTTGCAGTTGATTGAAGAATTTGGCTTGGAAGCGGATCGACATTGTCTGCGTTGTTTGTTTTCATGTATTAATTTTAATGATCCATCATTCTCACCGTTATCATTTTCAATATCAAATTTAACGATACAACAGCAAGTTCAAGTGAAATTCTTAGGTATCCAATTGGAAAAGCAACTGACGAGAGCTTCACACATCTCCAACATCTGTTTTGCTATCGATAATTGTTGGTTTCATCAAAAGGTATATAATGTTTAAAATGGTGTTTGATTTTATAACGATAGCTTCCTCTTAACTGATAATAAATTATCCTGTGTTTATAGGGCTTTAAAGCGTCAGCGCATCTGGTAAAACAAATTGTACGTGTAACTGGCATCAACAAGTTGAGTGAGTGCCTTTTATGTTTATCTTTAACTCACTCGTCGCAACCGGATTTACGTAAAACCGCTCGAGATCTTCTAACGCGATCGTTGCCTGAACTTATAGAATCGTATCTGGGTAAAAATCAAGCAACGGCAGGTGTAATTTGCAGTTTTCACGACATCTCTATCGATTTGTTGCAATTGTTTTTATCCTGTTTGGAAGAATACGTACCGCAAGAATTTCTACGTGAGCAATTTGTACAGAAACTACGCGACGAATTCCCGCGAGCTGGTGTTCCTCTGATATTAGCACCATATTTGTACCGTTTGGAATCCGTCAGAAACTTAACTCAACAAAAGCCGTCGCTACAAGATGAGGACGGGTTGGCCTTAAACTCTATTACTGATGGCTACCACTTGTCAATTAATTTAAAAGAAATCCCAGTTGAATGTGTTTACGAGAATTTCTGCGAAACAATATTTTCATCACACGAGCACAATAATATTATGGACACATCCTGGATTAATTTAATCCTTGAAATTGGTTATGAATTCACTTCAAGCGTTGAAGATTGTAAAAATCACTTACGCAGCGGAGGTAGTGTAGGTAGTAGTAGTAGTCGAGATTTACAACCGCAAGATGTTGCTAAAATTATTGGTCTTATGTGTCGTCGACATACATCGCTATTAGATTGCAATGTAAACTTACCAACACCAGCAAATTTTTGGCCACAACAGTCTGTTGGTGGTAGCAGTAGTCAACAGCAGCAGCAGAACTCTACCAATAACAATGATGGTTCGTCGATTAATTCGGATAAAAACGCAACAAACGGCAATGACAAAAAAGACAAAACAGGGCCGAGTAACGCTAATAACGGTTCGAGCAGCACAGATACTACACAGGCCTGGAAACCAGATGTATTCGTTCAAGCTCTCAAAGAGGTAGTGCCGCAATTGAACTGGAAGGAAGTGTGTTTAGAGCTTGATCATCCCGAATTTGTAATAAAGGATCGCGTTGGACTTGATCTTCTCTTAACCATATTTCGTTTGGCTACGCAATCAACGTTGTTTTCTTATCCAGAATGCATTTACCGTCATTGGCAAACCGTGGAAGGTCAGTTTACGCTGATTGCAGTGATGCTGAAGAATCCCGATCTATTCTCGTTTGCGGATTATATCTTTACATCAGCTCCAGTGGAAATGTTAAAAACTCCGCCTGACAACGATAATAAAGATATTTGCGCCTGGAAGTCCCTCCATCTTGTTGAAGTCCTATTATATATTGCGGAACATGGTTATTACAACAAAGTTCACGATCTGTTTAAATTTCCTGCACAACATTGTCCTGATGTTCTCTTCCTTTCATTGTTGCACATCACACCGCCTCTAACTGCTTTGCGTCAGGAACTATTCAATCAATTAATTCCGACATTTCTGGCCAATCATCCAAACTCAGGAGTGATATTAGGAAGTGCGTGGAGCTCTACTAATTTTGGCCACTCTCTAAGACCCTTAATAATGCATGCAATGTCTGAATGGTACCTTAGAGGCGCAGAGTATGATCAAGTAAAACTCTCCCGCATCCTGGACGTGGCCCAAGATTTGAAAGCACTTTCTACTCTCTTAAATGCCAGATCTTTCCTATTTGTTATTGATTTAGCTTGCTTGGCTTCTCGCCGCGAATATTTGAAGCTTGAAAAATGGCTCAGCGATAAAATTCGTGAACACGGCGAGCCATTTATTCAGGCGATGTTGAAGTGTCTTCAACGAAGATGTCCTCAAATAACCAACGCAAAGATACCAGACGATCAATTGCCGCCAAAGCAAGCGCAGCTGCCTCCAGACACTGTTAATACAATGGTTTCATGTTTACAAGGTTGCATTGGCAACGTTCCACATGAAATAGCCGAGCTCATTATGCAAATGGCTGCCAATTGTTCCATTATGGCAAACAAAGCGCGAGTTGCCGCTGCTGCGGCTGCACAGCAACAACAAACTCCACAAGGCTTGGTGCCACCTCAAAGTGTTTTACGTAGTCATCGTGGGATGGACTTGGGAGCCGGTGGCGGTGTGCCGAGCGGCGTACCACCGCCGCAGTTTTCAGCAAATCTAAATGCCCAGCAAATGTTCGGTCCTACCATGGACACTCTATCGAATTTGACCACAAATATTGCTAGTCTCAACCTCGGTGGACCCAATGGAGCTTTCAACTTTGGCAATGTATTAAGTAAGTTGATATCATTAATATATATCATTTTGTACGACATTTACCAAGTTAATGGCGTATCTCTTTTCAAGGTAACTTGGTATCCACGCCGGCGTCACCATCACGTCTGATGAATCCAGCAGCTGCTAGTCCATACCCCTTGAATCCAATGCAAATGCCGGCGCCGCCACCGAACGTAGGACCGTTAGGTCGTATGCCTCCTACTGCTCCGCAGCCAACACCAACACCGCCGAATCCAAATAATCCTATAATAGCTGACCTTCAAGCCCCTGTTTCCAAAGAGATCGAAGATGAAGCCAATTCGTATTTCCAGCGCATATATAACCATCCACCTCATCCGACTCTGTCTATAGATGAGGTGCTGGACATTTTACAACGTTTCAAGGAATCCAGCATACGACGTGAGCAGGAAGTGTATCAATGTATGTTACGCAATCTCTTCGAGGAATATCGTTTTTTTTCGCATTACCCGGAAAAAGAGTTACAAATCACGGCGCAGCTTTTTGGTGGCATAATTGAACGTAATTTGGTGCCGACTTTTGTGGCATTAGGACTAGCGTTACGATGTGTCTTAGATGCATTACGAAAACCGGAGGGGTCAAAACTGTACTACTTTGGCATTACAGCTCTGGATCGTTTTAAAACGCGCCTGCATACGTACAACAAATACTGCGAGCATATCAGGTCGATTCCACATTTTAAGGATTTTCCACCACATTTGATACAATATGTTGAATGCGGTTATCTTGGCCAAGAACCGCCTGCAGCTAAATTACAAATGCTAATGGGGGCTGCCGGACAACAACCGCCGCAGGATTCAATATATCGCAGTAATTCTGTTACAGGTAAACAACGATTGTAGATCTTTCTATCATAGCACTTCTTTCTAATATAGTTCTCTATCATAATTACAGGCAACCTTGTTACTACGCCAACTCAACAAAAGCCAATGGTAGTCGCGCAATCCATTCATCCGGCCCGTGTGAAATCAATTGCCACGGCTACAAATATCGACACTCTACTAGTGGCTAATCAGGAAGAGAAATTGACTGTACCACCAGAAGGTATTCAGGATAAAACTGCTTTCATATTTAACAACCTCAGCCAATTGAATATTCCGCAAAAAGTTGAAGAAATTAAGGATATTATGACCAAAGACTATTGGCCTTGGCTAGCTCAATATTTGGTTCTAAAGAGAGCTTCTATGGAATTCAACTTCCACACATTGTACTTCAATTTTTTGGAGGCTTTAAAAAATACCGAGATCAATAAATATGTCACTAAAGAGACAATACGAAATATAAAGGTCTTATTGCGTTCAGATAAGGGCGTAGTTAACTTTTCAGATCGTAGCTTATTGAAAAACCTTGGCCATTGGTTAGGTATGATGACCTTGGCTCGTAACAGACCAATACTGCAAATAGATCTAGACTTGAAGTCCTTATTGGCAGAAGCTTATCATAAAGGACAACAAGAATTGCTTTTTGTGGTACCTTTTGTGGCTAAAATTCTGGAATCATCAAATAAATCGAAAGTGTTTAAAACCCCAAATCCTTGGACAATGGCCATAATGAATGTGTTGGGAGAGTTACATCAGGAACCCGACTTAAAGTTGAATTTGAAATTTGAAATCGAAGTTCTTTGTAAAGGTCTAAACATTGATTTGCAGAAATTAAAACCAATAATATACCTTAAAGATCCTGGTCGTTTCACGGTAATTGAACACCAAATGTCACAGCCGAAACCGAAAGCTATAGATCCCTCGCCTTCCCAACAGCAACAACAACAGCAACAACAGCAGCAGCAACAACAGCAGCCTACCTCTAGCACACAACATTCAATGATGTCGGAAAATGACGCACAAGCTATGATGATGGGTGGAGCCGGTGGTGGTGTCAACATTCCGGGTGGGGCTATACCATCACCTAATCTCACCAATGACGGTGTCGGACCATTAATGTTGCCCGCTCCAGAGCCACGTTTTTCGTATGTAGATATTAATGTGACAAACTTTCAACTTTTAACCCAACATGTGATGCTGTCCCCTAACATTGCATTTTTGCATGTAAATCCTGGAATAAAGCATATAGTGCTAAGTGCTATCGAACGTACCCTAACCGAATGGTTACAACCTGTCGTCGATCGTAGCGTTCGTATTGCTGCGTCCACTTCCGAGCAAATTGTTCGCAAAGATTTTGCTCTTGACCCTGATGAACATCGTATGCGCACTGCGGCCCATCAAATGGTACGTAATCTTGCCGCAGGCATGGCAATGATTGCTTGCAAAGATCAAATCACGCAAACCTTGAATAACAATCTGCGTAAAGTCTTCATGAATGCTCTGCCGGGAGGGCCAACATACCAAGATATTGAAACTGCATCCATGCAGCTAACAAACGACAACGTAGAATTGGCATGCGCTTTCATACAAAAAACTGCTGCTGAAAAAGCTACTCCCGAAATAGATCGTCGTCTTGCAGCTGATTTTGAAACACGTAAAATGGCCCGCGAAGAGAACAATCGTTACTTTGACGCCCAAACTTTGGCGTATCAATCAGAGCGCTTACCTGAACAAGTGCGTCTTAAAGTCGGTGGAGTACCGCCAAATCAATTTGCAGTGTATGCAGAATTTGCCCGCAACATACCCGGATTCCAACCAATGACCGACCGTGATGTCGCTATGTTTTTACCCAAACCTCAAGAAATGCCCCCCAGTTTTGCCACTGACGAATTGGGTCTTATGTACGCTGAATTGGCCAGCAAAATGGAAACTTTCCTCAATAGTTGTGTTAACAATTCTAATTTACAATTGCAAGCTAGTAAAATGCATGCGCTACTTAACGCTCTCATGGTTACTCGGCGTCATCGCGACAACGAATCCGCGTTAAACTTACTTAACCGTTGTGTTGAAGGTTTTATTGAAGGCATGATCAATATTCCCGAACACGTTGAACAAATGAAATTATATCGTGACATACATTTACGCATATTAACTTTGCTTCAGAACACATTCGGCGCACCGGCCACTGAACGCGCCATCACGAAATGCATTTTTGAAATTCGCGAAGAAGCTCGCTACAATATAGATGCAATTAAATTGCTTATAACATCGCATTTCATAAATGTTAGCCAATTCGATTTGTTACTACGTGATTGCATGGAAAATGGCAACAATTATTTAGCTGTATCGTTTGGAACCACGCTTTTGGAACGCCTGCTAGTGGATGAACGCTCAAGCTCTAGTTTAGTAGAAACCGAATTCATCGGCACCTTAGAGTTGTTAAGTCGTCTTACCCAACACCGTCACCGTTATCCAGAGGCCTTGTCCCATTTGATTGACATGTTGTGTGGTAATAACAATGCTGGAGACATTGGGCCATTTAGTTCAACGGATCGTTACTTGGCAGGAGCTACACAATATATACATTCGGGATGGCAACATGTCAGGGTAAGTGTAAGTGACTGTTCTATAACGATTAAAAAGTATGATCTTCGAGAAAATATGATAACGATATTACAGGCAAACGATTGCGATGATCCGCCCGGCTTGCAAGAGAAGACAGAATTTCTACTAAAAGATTGGGTCTCTATTTATTCGCAATCTCACAATTTATCGCGAGAAACTAAAAATTTTGGATCGTTTGTGCAGAAAATGAATCTTTACGGTATATTAAAAACTGACGACTTGATTACGCGGTTCTTTCGTCAGGCGACTCAGTTTTGTATTGATTTGGTGTATCGCATTCTGACTGACCCTGCGCACACTCCCGTGCAGGCGAAGACAAAGATTTTCCATTGGATAGACGCTTTTGTGCATTTGATAGCCCTCCTCGTTCGTCATTCCGGTGAATCTGGGAATCCTACCACTAAGATCAACTTGCTCAACAAGGTTTTGGGCATTGTTTTGGGAATTTTGCTACAAGATCAAGATATACACGGTACCGCATTCCAACAGCTTGGTTATCATCGATTTTTTGTCATGCTCTTCCTTGAGCTTAGCTCGCCGGATGTTGTTTTAGAATCATTGATGCATAGCATTGTAACTGCTTTTTCGCACACCTACCATCTCCTAAATCCATCCCTTGCACCAGGTTTCTGTTACGCGTGGCTGGAGCTTATTTCTCATCGCATATTTATTGGACGCATTCTCGCGCAGATTCCTCAACAGAAAGGATGGCCATTATATGCTCAATTGCTATTAGATCTCTTCAAGTATCTGGCACCTTTCCTCCGGAACGCCGAACTAGCGAAACCAGTACAGTTGCTGTATCGTGGAACTTTACGAGTTTTGCTCGTGTTGTTACACGATTTCCCCGAATTTCTTTGCGATTATCATTTTGGTTTCTGTGATGCCATACCACCAAACTGTATTCAGATGCGCAACATCATTCTGGCGGCTTTCCCACGAAATATGCGCTTACCTGATCCATTTACTCCAAACTTAAAAGTCGACATGCTGGCTGAAACGGCTTCAGCACCAAAAATTTGTACCAATTATGCAATAAATATACAACCAGTTAATTTTAAAAAGGATCTTGATTCTTATCTAAAAGCTCGAGCTCCGGTTACGTTCCTGTCTGAGTTACGCAGTCATCTACAGATATCAAATGAGCCCGGTTCACGGTACAATATACCGCTAATGAACGCTCTTGTATTGTACGTGGGTACTCAAGCGATTGCACACATTAGGTAAGGTTTTTTTTAATCTCTGTCTATTTACTTTGTCTCGCTTAAATCTTAAATCCTTAAACCAATTATAAATTTCAGAAGTAAAAATTTCGTTCCCAATACATCAAATATTGCGCATAGTGCTCATATGGATATATTCCAAAACTTGGCTGTTGATTTAGATACTGAGGGCCGTTATCTTTTTCTTAATGCAATTGCCAATCAGTTACGTTATCCTAACAGTCATACGCACTATTTTAGCTGCGCTGTTTTACATCTCTTTGCTGAGGCCAACTCCGAAGCCATACAAGAACAAATAACCAGAGTATTATTGGAGCGCCTTATAGTGAATCGTCCACATCCCTGGGGCTTATTGATAACGTTCATTGAACTTATCAAGAATCCCATATATAAATTTTGGGATCACGACTTTGTTCATTGCGCACCAGAAATATCAAAGTAAGTCTTGTTGTTTGCTTTCCAAATGATTAAAGATAAAAAAATTCATTTTTTTTTATTATCATCATAACTTTATTATTATTTTTTTTAATCATAAACTTTAGACTCTTCGAATCGGTTGCCCGCTCTTGCATGGTAAAATCGAATCATCCTCAACAGATGAACAATATGGATGGAGAAATTCAGGAGATTAATTGAATTTGAATGGAGTTATCCCAATATTTTCTCTAATTATTTACAAAAATACTATACATATATTAATGAAAAAAAAAAAGAAAAAAGTAAACGTAATGTTTCTGTTTTAAGCTAAAGATATAAAATCTACATGCATTCTTCGCATTATAATTGATTTAATAATAATAATACGCGTTAAGAGAGATTGCAATCATTTCTAACTTTATTTTTATGTTTTTTTTTTTAATAACTTTTATTATTATAATTTTTTTTTGTCATATATTATAAATAATTCATAGAAACAAGATTTTTTAGTTTTATTATTTGTCTTATTATATTAATATAATTAATTATTAACTGTAAGTAGTTTCACCGACTAAAATAATGGAAGAATAATTTGAAAAAAAAACGAATACAGATGATATATATACATAATAAAAGAACAAATCGGAAACGGTGAATTCTTAAATTTTAAAAATAATTTTTATGTATTATATAAAAAGGAAAGAGAATTAAAAAATCAGAACACAAATTTTTGAATCCCAAAAATAAAAAACGAATTTGTAAAAAAAATAAAAAAAAAACCAAACCTTAATTCAAGAAAATTAAAAAAATAAAAGATATAATTCAAAATAATTAAAAAAAAAAAAAAAGTTAAAAATCAAGAAAGCCAACTGTGCTTCAATTCGATATTCAAAGGGAAATATGGATTGAAGTAACGGTTAAAAAAAAATGTACTTGTATATGTGAATGTATAGTAAAGATTATTGCAATGATAATACACAACTAACCCGTGGTGTACGCCCTTTCCTCCCCCCCCTCCCCTCCCCCGCTCCCCAAAACAATATCGTAGCCATTCAATGACTAAAGAAAACCGTGTTGCTTAACGTAGAAATAGTCTTGGCTCCAGAAACACCAATAAATTTTTATTCAATTTGCTTTGTTTCTATTTCAATACTTGGAACTGTTTCGAAAATTTTATGAAATGAGTAAAGAACTACTATTATTGACATTTTTATTTAAAAGATATTCTGTAATAATTGTTAATATTTAGAAACAAAAAAAAAAGGAAAAAAAAGAAAATAGAATTGAATATAAAGATTTTAAACATCATCCATACATCCCTTAAGAGTAAAGAAAGAAAAATGTTTAGTCTTTAACTGACAATTAAAAAAAAAGCAGAAAAACGAAAAAAAATTAAAATAAAATAAACAAAGAATTAAAAAATGAACACACACTTAGCTTTAGGTTACACACTATTACAAATAAATGAAACATTAAAATCATATGTATAAATAATTGCAGAAAAAAATTGTTTTATTGCATTTACACTTACCTCAAAAGTAGCCAATCCTAGCCTAATGGTCATAAGTTAATTAACGGTGTTAATAATTCGAAGGAACTAGGACAGCCACCACTTACCGTAGGAAATGGTCGAGGTATTAAAATTCCAAGTTACGGGCAAGATGCGAATTTTTTTCGAGGAAAGGAGTCAATTTTCTTTATTACGTCCATCAGCGCCAATTAATTTGCAAATAAAAAAAAAAATCAGGCCTACTCGCTCTATATTAAAGAACATGAAAATGTAGTTCTTTTATAACTTACCATTGAAGGAGCGAGATAGACTTATTTTGTTTTCTCCGTAATGTATGTAAGACCCAAAAGGAAGCTTCACCCTGTAAGTGTATATATTCCTCATCTGTTCAGTGACTTGGCTTGGTGCAAGGGCTCTCCTTATAGAAAGTGGATTGGATCGCACTTTTACAATAGCCTGCGATAAGTCGACATAAGACACGTTTAAACAATCATTTGTTGGAAAATGAACTCCATATTTTAAACAGGGTAACATTTTCGCCGCACATGACTTCTTAACTGTTCTTAGCTGTTGTTCCAGTCGATGGGCGGAGGTCAACACTTTTTCGCATGAAGGACATTTTCATTCTTTCAAGTTATCAAGTTGGTCATCCGCCGAGTTTTATTTAATTGTTGATGATATTGTTTTAGTTCGGGATTCGCGTTTGTTGTCTAAATGATTTTCCACGTGTTGTTCAAGGCGAGGTGCAGAAGTTATGATCTTTCCGCAAAAAGGACACTTCCAATCATTTAAATTGTCATCTCGCCCTTGAGCTGTATTCCCACGTTCACGATATATGTTCCCGAGTCTTAAAGAAGAATTAAACATAAGCAACTACGTGAATCCCTTTCAAACACTCGTATATTTATAGGAAGTAGAGTGTTTTGTCAATTTCCGCATGTATGATCGTGAACGAGCGTGAACTTTGAATTGGTTACCAAGATACTGCAGCTGGTCATTACCGTTACTGATCAACATTTTCAAACTGTTTAAGAATTATACTAGATTCGTTTGAAATGGCTTTGCTATTAAACGCATTCATTGCAATTTTTTCTTTGCTTTTAAATCGATGGCGAGTGCATATAAGGCTTGTGATTGTATAAATTAGGCAATAAATGGAAGTAAGTGGGGCAACTTCGCGAACCTTGGATACTCATCACCTCGAAGTACAATTTAAAATGAGTTATATATTGTCATTTATGCATCTCTGACAGATATTTACTCCAAATCTTAGATGAAAATGTGGAAAAATTCAGAAAGATTTAGGAATTTTACCCGCCAAAAAAAGGTCTTTTAGGCTGCACCGAGATGATAGAGTGCCGCACTTTAATCTTGAACGTATATCACTAAATCGATTCAAAACTACATTTGCTTTAAGGGATATCTGATGCCTTGTTCTGTGTGAGTATTACAAAAGGAAGGTGGCTTTTATAAAAAAAAGTTAGGCAATTCATTGCAAAAAATAAATTAACAATATTGTGTAATAATACTTTAAAGTGCTTCCTTCAAAAATTGTCTCGATTTGAAAACCGCATTTGAAAAAAGTCAATTTTTTGTTTTTCTTTTTTCTTATTGGTTTTTTGAACCAAGAAAATATTCTTTTTACGGGTCATCATCTTACTCCCATAAATATATTTTACCGGTCTTCCTCTTGCTGTTCATATATTTTGCTGGGCTTCCTCTTACTGGTCATATATATGATCATGAGATCATATATCCTTGTGGTCATTACAAATAAGATTCCTAACTTGAGCATAGTCACAGCCTTTACGAAGGTATAAGTTGCGAAAGCTACTGGCGCAGGTACAACAAAATCAATGCAGAGCGCTCGTGCTGGTTATCTAGCCGAACGAGTTACTGAAAGTTGCAAAAGAAGCACGATCGAACAGCATGGCCGGTGGCTGGTAGCTTGGCGTCATAGCTTGGTAAAGATAATGAAATCTGCAAAGCTAGATCTGTTGGTTAAAGAATTGAGAGCAATTCGCGAAACAATAAAACAATAAATAAAAGTTCAAACAATGATATTTACAAAAAAAGAAAAAGGTGTCATATTTGTTGTTTGTCATTGCCGTCTAAGCTACAAAAGAAACGATTCTTCAAATCATTAAAAAAAAAAAAAAAAAATCGAGAAAATATAACAGATTCCACTTCTCTTTGTGTACATAATTCAGGGAGAAAAAATTATTATTATTATAAATTATAAATGTACTAAATCTACAAATGTATAAAACACTTACATTCTATTAAAACTTTTGCAAGTGTTAGTACGATCACGGTGCGCAATCACTTTGTGACGCTGCAATAGGTACACAGTACAAATTTTCTGGGACACTGAGAACAAACAAATGTTTTGTGTTCATCCTTTTGATGTTTCATAAGAAAATGATTACGCATCGACTTGCGATCGGGAAATACACGACTACAGTTCGTATGTGCTCCAAAAGTAAAAAAACGTTTGGAAAAATTCTTTGACGTTGTGCTCTGCGGGCATACGATCGCGGGGAACGGTAAAATTTGCTATCTCTACGCTGCATAGTTCACAACGCAATGACATAAATTTGGCTATTTCCTCATCAATAGCTGAAGAAGCGTTTTTATTATGGTCGCTAAGACCCACTAATTCAAGCTGTCGCAGTAAATATCTTCTAACAAATTTCTTGGAACATTATGAGCTGGAGAACATTTTATCTTCAACCTTTTGATTTTTGATAAGTAAATGATTTCGCGCAGATCTACGATCTGCGAAACCCCGCTTACATGGATCGCATCTAAATAAAAACAATATCAAAATAAGATTTAGAAATCAAATTAACCCACGTGAAACAATCGGGATTTGAATGTTGACGTATGTTGTCCAGCAGTAAAAAGCGCTTAGAAAATTTCTCATTACAACATGGCTATCAAGATCATGAAAATTCTTTACTTCAACGCTACATAGCTCACAACTTAGAGACATAAATTTCGCTATCTCTTCAATAAACGCTAAACCCTGCTCACGAATAGCTTTAGCTTGTTCGGAAAGTTCTCTTGCTGTGTCACTTTTTTGACGCTGTTCTTTTCAATCTTGCGGACTTTTGTTGCAGCTGGTTTTTAGCAATGAATATTCTGTGCGTTCCTTTGTACCATAGACGAAGATCTTGTGGTTCTAGCCTTTTCACTGTATAAATAGGTCTTCTGTAAAGTGTTTTATGTGGTGCATGTTACATTCAATTGCTTTTCTTAATCTCTGAAATGAAGAGTCACAAAGTGCGTATTCGACATATAATGCTTTAGGAATTTGAACAAAACAATAGAGCTAAACGGATAGCTCATTCAGCATATATTCAGCATATATACTGATAACTGCATATACGGTGAAGGACTGATAACTGATTGGGCGGTTAGAAGTTGATTTGTAAAATTCCATTTTGTAGATATAACCGAGGGCGGGACGACCCCCTAACTTTGACGACAACTTTTTAAAGGCAATAGTGGAACAAAATCCAAGCCAATCAAGTGCATGTACACCAAAACGTTGAATACCTTACCACCAATACTTAACCGCCATCTGGAGAAATTAAGAAAAGCCAGCAAATTGTAAAAATCTAGAAGAACAAATTTTTCATCTGTTTTTGATTCGAATTCGCTATACCTCCCATTTATTTGTAAACAATCTCATCTGTTTTTGATTCGAATTCGCTGTACCTCCCATTGATTTGTAAACAATTTCAAAAAATACATCAATTGCTGAACATTTAAATTGAATTTTATTTATTTTATTTTTTTTATTTTTTATTTTCAATGTAAGATAGTCAATGCCTTGCGTGATGGTTATAAGACTTAAATACGTTGATTGCCCGGTTTTTATTGAACACAAAGTAGGATGCAATCACAGTTATACAGTTGCAGTATAAAAAATGGACTAAAATAAAATGCAACAAAATGAAGCTAATAAGTCTAGTTAACTTTGAGAGCGACAATTATATCGACCCTTTTTCAATCACGTTATTTATCTACACAATAGCTTTTTAACAAAAATATTTCAATGGTCTTCTAAATAGAAATTGTTGCCGCAGTTGAGGTTATTGACTTCAAATATGTTAAAAATATTTAAGAAAAGGAGAATTAAAGTGCGATTCTCATGAATCGGTCTTGCTGACTTTCGAACTTAGCTGAACGAGGTAAGAAAATGTTGAGGTTGTGCTTGTTTATGTGCCTTTGTTTGCAATGGGGTGTGTAGTTTTTAGTAGTTAACAGCCAGCCGAGCCCGACTATAATGTTTTCAATTGTTGTTTCTTAAAAACACCTTTAATTGAAATAAAAGATGCAAGAAAAATTTTGTTCGATACACTGAAGATTTTGATTGTGTTAGATATACGAGATTCGATCCAGGCCGAATATAAATTTCTTACTTCTTTTAATTACCATATTATTTATAATGTATCTTGTGGATCAAAAAGAAAGTATTTGCATAAAGATCCTTTCACCACTCCATTTCATTTTAGCCGTTTTGAATCAGCCCAAGTCTCGAAAGAGTTTTGTAGTTGCAGCGAAATTTGCTTTCTTCTCATATGCATTTAATTCAATTTTGTTTCACTTAAATCCGTAAAAAATAGTTTTAAAAAATTAGAAGAAAGTAGTGTAGAATAGATTAATATCGTGGAGAGATCACTTTAAGTAAGTTACGTAAAAAAACAATTCTTATATATATAGGAGTCGGGAGGAAGTTGTCGCCAACCAAGGTACAAATCTTTAAAGATGTCTTAACCGTTTTTTAGCTTTTCATGGGATCAAAAAATGTTTTGAAGCAATTAATTAAAGATCGCTTTTTGACGACGAAAGACCATCCATATGCAACACATATTTGTTCCTTTAAAAGCTTTTCCTTGTAGATGTGTATGAGGTTCAAACAAAGATACCAGTAAGGCTATGCTTTCTATGCAAGTGCACAAAGTAACTTAAAAGACGACTTAGAATGAATAAGTATGAACTGTCGATAACCAAAAATCTGAGTACGGTAGGTATCTTCCCGGTATGGTGGTTAAAATAAGACATATGGGCGAAGAACATTTCAACAAACTTATATGCATCTTTTTCGAAAGCATTGGAATAATTGGATCGTACACTTCCTTTAAACATGACGGTTCTTTATCGATAACGTACACACTGCCAATAAATGGCAATCAGCCGACGAATTAGGTTCTGATGCTTTCTTTATTCATTAATCATAGAAAAAACGTTTATGAGAATTAAGGATCACATCACACATATGCAGTAGTATCCAAAAAACAGACATACCTTGTCCAAAATTCGGCATGGTAGATTTCTTTGCCACTTCACTATTATGGGATAATTTTCAGATTGAAAATTCTGCCTTTTTACCATATAAAGCTTCAGACTTCGTAGGAACGCTTATATGAGATAAAAAATTACCACAGCCGATCCAAAGTTTGCATAACAATTTAAAATGCCTAAACACTACTACTCAGCCACATAATCCGTATAGAGCTGGGGCTGTGTTTATTTTTACCAGGTTAGCTAAGTAGTTACACAAAGAAACAAAAGTAAGAAAACGACAGATATATATAAATATATGTAGTGATGTTAAAGAGGATGGTATGTTCTGCTTATTCTGCTCGTCACAACGTTCGTAAGCCTTATTTTTCGTCTGTTAGTTCGAATATGTACATATCTGTTAATCTGTTAAGTCAACCTCAGTTATTGCAAACATATAGGCACACATACATATCACTCGCTTCCTTCACCAAACCACTTACAAATTAAACCTGCGACACTAACTATTACGACGTTTAGAATTTCAGCCAGGGTCATAATGGAGTTCCTCATTAGGCGTGCATGTACGCATATTTATGTCTAATAAAAAAATTAAAGTTACTTATAAAAAAACGGAAGTTTTTCTAAGAAATGGACATGTGCATTTATACAAGTTATGAGAAATTATTTCACTTCATTTTATTTCCTCAAAAGTTTTACATAATTTTACGTTTGTACGGTTTCATTATGGATTGTATTATTGTAAACAAACAAACGTAAAATTTTCGAACGCCGTATATAACTTTACTTTGTATACTCCTCAAACGAGGGTAAATATATCTGCTTAAAAGTGGATTAATTCTTAAATGGACATGGTAGACACCGCGACCTGGTGGATTAATTTTTTCTTAATAATATCAGCGAAATGAGCATCAAATAAAAGAACTTGTTTAGCTTTTTTTAGCATGAAGAGATAGGCATATTCGGCCACGACCGAATATAATTTTCTTATTTGCTCGATCATAGTTCTGCCTGTCCGCCCTGTTGTCCTCTAGTGTTACAAAGCTACTTGACTTAAAAATTAATACAAAAATTAGAAACTCGCAGCACATATTTTTGTACTCATCACCGAAGGATAGGGATTATATTCATTTGGTCAAAAAGTTTGCAATGGGTTGAAGTTAGCTTCAAAGACTCTGCAGAGTATATACATTCTTGATCACCACCTAATTCTGAATCGCTTTAAGCACGTCCGTCTTTCCGCCTGCAAATTTGGCAGAAACATTGGTAGTTCTTTAACACGGGTTGATATTGAAAGTGGGTCAAATCCGTCGACACGCGTGCAGTATCAATAAATTCAGAATATCTCTCTTTTTGAAAAGGGTATAAAAAATTGTTTTTACTCATGCCTCATAAACTACATAGACAAAAAATTTGACGGTATAGGCGTCGCCATTCTGTCTGTTAGTTCCAAATATGAATGTGTAGGTAAGTAGATGGTAATAGGTTAAGGAAGGTGGCAATAGACTGAATCGTTATTATCTATGCTTACTGTGGTACAAATAAAACGGTAAAAGAAGTTAACTTGAGAATAGTTCAAGATATACTCTTGAGGCATTAAAACTAGGAAAATTAAACGGAAAAGTCAAATTTATACACGCATGTATGCGCATACATGAAAATATTAGTATTTTGGAAATTTCTGAGGTTTTTTCCCTATGAAAAAATGTACATTTTTTTATTATAAGGAATAAATTTTTGTCTTGGATGAATTACGTCTAACTTACTTTTACAAAATAAATATAAGCCGGCTTTACATAACTATATTCCTTTTATTCCTAATTATAAGTCTAGCCTTTTGAAAAAAGTTATTTTAACATAGCGTCGCAAAAAACCGGAAGATATTTCCGAGCTACCCGATAGTCTTTTTAATGTTTTTCTCTTTATTATTTTAATTATTTAATTTTGTTTAATTACTTCATCTTTTAACCTTTCTTAGTTATAATATCTACAGGCGCATATACCCGCATTAATTAAAATTAAAATTTCAATTTTAAATCGAGTTCCTAACAAAGGTGATTTTTTCAAACTTTAACTTCGTATTCTTTTTGTTCATTCAAAGTGTTGCCATTTAATGAACTCTGAAGAAGCAACTCTGTTCTCTCTCTATTCTCAATATATGGTAATTTTTTTTTTATAAACCATGTACAGGGAAAAACCAGCTAACGTTTTTTCAGAATCAAAATTACTATTATTATTATTTTTTAACGAGGAGATGAAATAAAATTCCAGGTGCGTTTACCCTCTAAGATATTGTGTAATTTTGTTGTTTGAAGTCGATGGGAAATCTGTAAGCTGTAGCGAAAACAAACGAATAAACCGCTGCTGCCGTTGCTAAAACAGATGTCTGAACATCACCTCAATAATATTATTTCATAATGTAAACCTTTATTTTTTATAATAGCATTAATAATTAATAATTTTTAATTGCCATATTTCTTAATTTTCAATTTAAATTATTTTCCTTGAAATTATCTGATTCATAATTTCTTTTTCGCTTTCGCTAAACATATAAAATGAAGAAAATATATATATATTCATGTAATGTTGTCTTCTTCTTTTCCTTCTGCTTACCGTTTTAAATGTATGACCAATACATGTCACAGCCGAAAGTAAATGTCACCGCCGAAAGTAAATGACACCGCCGAAAGTACATCTCACCGTCGAAAGTAAATAAAAGTCGCGAAACTAATGTCATAATTAAAGGCAAAATAAAGGCAAAACTCGAAATGCTGTCGCTACCGCTAAATGTAAAATTGATGTATTGCTTTTAATGTTTTAATGTTTAAGTCCGCGTTTGAAGGGAATAAAGCATTTCATTATTGAAGTTGTTTTTCATTTATTATGGGAAGGTTCTAGGTTGCGTTTTATATGCTCAAAATTATCAATTATAAAATATCTTAACATATGCTCCTGTAGAAATTTTTCTCTTTCTCATTTTCTGTTTGTTTCTCTTTACTTGACACATTCTGTTGTGTTATAAACTAATTAGCTTGTGTCTTATTCGTCCAGGTGAAATCTTTGCCATATTGGAAAGTTAAGAAAGATTGAATCGCATTTACGTTTCATTAAGAGAAAAAGTAATAATGTTATTTATACTTTGTAGGGGTAATGCTTACCCCCGGGCCCATATGACGTAGTAAAAGATGGACTCAAAACTTCAGACATTACAAACAGATCCAATAAAGTGAACAAGGTTGATTGAAACCACGCTCGAGGTTTCACGACTTTCGCATTTAGAGATTCGATGAAAGAGCAACTAATGAATAAAATGATTATTAATACTAACTAAACTATAGAGTCATCTACTTTTTGTTTCCGAAACCAAACACAATTGAAAGTCTTTGCTGATTGCTATTTGGATCATTTGTTTGATATTGTTTGAATCTTGGCATTATTTGTGAAATACAATACGTACATAGCTGAACAGCGTACAGAAATTGAGAGATGATCGCGACTCGGACAATATGTGACTTCTACAAAATGTTGCAACATATCATACATATCGTAACAAAATCAATTAGTTCCGGGGAAGTTCAATAATTTGTGTATCGCCCGAAATGCTTATGTGAGTTTGTAATAAAGATCTGGTGATATTGTTCCCTTTGACTTTTTACTTTGCAGCCAATGTTGGAGCATTGCTTTACATCAATAAACCACGAAGACTATTTACTTTGCTCGTGAAATAGGAATAGATGTTTGTGAAACATTGGCGAAAATTGGTCTTCTACGGTTGAGATTTTACAAAACTCCAAAGGCGGTTGCTTATATGAAAAGACATGAACTAATGTATAAGGTAAAAAAAAATTCATGTCGATGGCCCATACAATTTAAAAAAAAAAAAACTCTCCGTCCCGCACATAAAATTAGGACCTGAAAATGACGTTAGGCAGACATGTAAGAATTATAAACAAAGGTGGACGCTTATTCTCAGATGTTTGGAATTTTTATACAAATTATTGAGAATCATAGACGCTTACTTTCAGTTGGCGGCAAATTTTTATACGTTTACTCTCAGATGCAGGCAATTTTTATACAAATACATGTTCAAGTATTGAGATCAATATTATGTCGCGTTCCTAAAAAAACCCAAGCTAAAGCAACATTAGTGTTAATTCAGACATTAATGAAATTTTACGAAAGTTATACCTCTCCTTGGAATTCCTCCACGGTGCCTATTTTAGGCGCTGCTACGTCGGCATCATCAAAAAGTTTGTGTAAATGTTCAACTTGTTTTATGTACGGTCTTATGATGCCAATGGATTCTGGCTTAATATCCTTACGATAAAAGTTGACTGTCATAAGGAAAACCTTCAAAAATGAAATAAATGTTATGAAATACTAAATAGAAGGGATTGTGCTTTTAAACTAAATACAACTTACCATCTTCGCTTCGTACATATTTAACCACTGCATATCCTTACCACGCGTTACGCAGAAGAATACACCATATGTACGTTTACCACGTACGTTTACGTTACCATTGGTACGTTTAGAACTTTACGTTGCGATTGATAAAAAAATGAGTTAAAAATTTCATCCTTTGAATGTTGTTCGGGTGTATTACGTAAAATAAGCGTATCTCTCGTTCAGATATACAGCCTGCGTATAAAATTTTATGTTTATATATAGCTTGTTTGGACAGATAAAGGAATTTTTAAACTTGTTAAGAAACTGTCTTGGCGAACCGGTTTTTTTGATCTGTATAATCGGCTCTTGAGCCGGCTATCCGAATTTGAGAAGCAATTTTTTCCATTGGATTACTTTTAAGTAGTTAAGGGAAAGAGCCGATAGCCTGTGTTGCTAGTGCTCAATGTCTCCTTTTTTAGTCTAAGAATTCAATTCATTAGTCTAAAATTAAAATAATAATAATAATAATAGTTAAGGGAAATAGCATATAACAATTCCTGCAAGTTTCATTAGGTAAACCGATCTTTTGAAAGAATACAAAAATTATATATAAATCTCATATTTTTGCTTCACCAAAATACGAAATCTTTCACTTGTAAAGATACTTTTGTACAAAGTTTTTTTTTTTCATGTGAGTGAAATTTAGGATTAAAGACGTTAACTACCTCATATTTTTTACTTTAACAAGCTCTGCTCGCGCAATCGATTATAAAGTTAAACGACTAAGCACAAAAGAAAGAAACCCGCAAAAGCTTCTACCCATTCACCTTGACATTTACCTATGCCTTATATAAAATCAAAGTCTTTGAAGAGAATTTCAACAAATTCCTAAAAGATTTTCAAAATTGAAGATGAACCGTTTCAAAAGAACCCTTTCCAGGGGGCCTAGCCTAAGTCATGACACGTACGTTATGACCGCTGACCACTTCATCTTTTTGAATTTATTATAAGTATATTTATATACATGGCACTCGTTTCACCAAAAGTGTCACCTTTTTAACGTAGGTCCTCTATATCTATGTTACAGGATGGTACGAAGAATGCGATTACTTTTAAATTTCATTACATGGAAGCGGCCAAAAGTTATATTTTTAGGGAAATGAATTTTTGACCATACCTAGGTGCACCAAAAAACTAAAACTAAAAACGAAGAAGAAAACCTACACCAAAAAACTAAAACTAAAAAAGACGAAAACCTAACCAAAAAACTAAAAACCTACACCAAAAAAACGACATTCTCTACACTTGGTGTCCAAAGATATTTAATTGAAATGCTAGCATGCATGCGCACCGCAAAAAGACTCATCCTATAGAGTGGGCGGAACATCGTCGCAAAAAATATGTCAGCAACTTTCTGAATAATTGTGGTGCTACTTCAGGGACTACCGAATTATCAACGCAAGTATATTAATATAAATTTAAATATCGCTGTTTTCGTAAATAGCAATAATTGAGCTAATATTATAATAATAAATATTAGTATTTAATACGTTGCAGCTTTGAAAGTGCCTAAAGACGTCCACTGAAAACTGATGCAATCATCAAATTATTTTCTTTTGCTGGTATTTTTAGAATGTTCCCATTATTTCGTTGGCATATTCATTACTTTACTTATTGTTTTCATGCGAACCGCCTATATTTTTTTAATTTTGGATTTTAATATACCAAGAAAATAGTAAGTAAATAATACATATATTTACGATATCAAAAATTAAGGTGAATTTTTATTTAGATTGCGTAAACGCTAGATTGCTAGGAAATCACAAAATTAGTCTTTACGGATTGGTATTCGCCGTCTTCAACTTCTATGTGAACGCACAAGTATTAGTGAACACACAAAAGCGAAGTATTCCACTTATGCCAAGACACCCTTTTTCGCGATAAAATTGGTAAATAGAATTTTTTATTTCAAAAAGAAATTCGTCTTACTTTTTCGTCACATTAGTAAGCGACAACAAAAGTTTTCTTATTAACCAAGTTTACTGTTTATTGAAAATTTAAGAAAAAACCAATTATATAATGATTTTTATGTAATTAAAAATATGATTGTTCTTCGCTTAACTTAATTCGTCAACAAATTCGGCTGCGATGTCTTCCAGCAACTGATCGATAGCATCTGCGTCGCTTGAATTAAGTACGGTCCAACTTTTTTTTGAACCGCTAGCCGTATCACCTTCGTCAATTTTCCGTATTTTCGAGTTGGGAGTATATGTTTGGTCATCATCCATTTTCTCCTCTACGACTGTTTCATTTGCTTTATTAACTTCCTTATAGCATTCAGCGTCCAGCCCACATGATGAGGAACCGCAATGATCACAGTGTTTAGTCTCGTTGTTGATCATCTCGTTTATTTCCTTACCTTCACTATAGAAATCAGCTTTCATTGCAAATGATAAGGAATTATTGGGATGATCAGAAGGTCTAGTTTTATCGTCACCAAGGTCTTGATTTTCATTGTTAACTAAATTATCGTTGCTAGTATTTTCATTGTATTGAGATCTCTCCAACAAGTTTCCAGGGGTAATATTCAATAAGTGTTCTTGCCCTAAGTTAACGAATGCGTTACGAATATCGCGTGCTTCTAAAGGGAACAACAAACTCTCCTTTTGTGGATGGAATAGTTTTTCCAAATTCCTTATTAAATGTGTGCATTGATTTCTCACTGACAAACTATTGTCACTCAAATGAGCGCATTGCAAAATTTTTAAAGCAATTTCTGTTGGTGGAGGGCACAAATGATTTGGCGCCATTATTGTCACGCTTAAGCTATTATAAACTTCAAGACGATACATGCTATTATGTTGTATTACCGTAGATGCGGGTAAACTATCATACAGTTGAATGGAAAGTTGTACGATATTTAGATGAATTGCTTTCATAGTTGATGGTTTCAAAAAGTTTGCAAATGTCCACAAAATTTGTTGTAAACAGCGTAATGCCCACACAACGCTTATGAGCAAATTCTTGCTTCCATACTGGTTAATTTTACGGATTGAATTGCCTTGAGAAAGCTTGGACTGATCGCTGCGAGCCTTGTTCAACTGTCGTCTAGCTTGTTTTGACAGGTGTTTACGGGCTCCACTTGAAATTTGTAAAGTCATTCCACTATACACACACGGAGTGTCGCTAAATATTTCATTCACTAAGAATTCAACAACTGTTTCACCATGACACCCACTTTTTAATGTCTGACACCACAGAGCTATCGTTTCGTAGGCTTTTGCTCGTAGACTCGCCAAATTAATTCCATTGCTTTCTTCTTGTGCCTTCAGAACTGTAGTCCATTTTAATGAATCTAATGTAATATTCCAGATTAGCTGGTAATGCGGCTTCAAATGTGGGCCTAAAATTAATATCAAAGTATCCAACAGACGTAAGAGATCTTTGTGGAGTTTAGGCAATAATACTCCTAATGCCAAGTTATCCGCGATAGGATTTTGCTGCAAAGTAATGCACGTGACACTCGTTCCCACGCTAATAAGGTTTAATATTTTTTTTGGCATAATAGATTTTTCGACAGGAAAAGGGTCCTTTAAAGCTATAATCAAATATTCAATGACGTTATGAGCACGTACATGCAACTGCGCAGCTTTCCGCACCGGCTCGCTACTAAGATCGGCTATTGTTTTGTTTCCTATCTCCTGACTGCTGTCGCCTACATATGTTTCTGAACAGTTTGAAAACATTTCATTGAAAATGGCATGAATGGAAGCAACTAATTGATTTTGATATTCTTGCCAGCGTGTTTTATGGTTTACGCCTTGTTGACCTCCACCACGAATTTGCTGCAACATGTGCATACATTTACCACAATATACAATAATATTATGATCAGTTGAATCAATAAACTTTCTTAAGAATCTATCTATTACGCTTTGAAAAGAAGCACTGGGCGCAGCATACAATCTTAAGCAAATTTCTAAGCAGCGTAATGCACTTTCTATACCGATTTCTAAAACATTATTCAGAGATTCGTAGACTTTGCAGAGATAGTTATTTATAAACATCTTTGATAGATCACAGTTTTCGTGACATCTCATTGCAAACTTTTTTAACAAATCAAAACATAAATCCATGTTACCGGAATCCTGGCTGTTACATGATTTTAATATTAAAGGTATCCATACATTGGCTTTCCTTTCTAAAACCGCTGCTTGTGAATAATCCAAAAATTGATTGAGTAATTGAAATCCCACCGTACGTGTGTTCGGTTTCAATAATAATGAATTAATGCGATGATCGATGTCATCCCCTTTATCAAAAATCTTATGCTCAATAAGACCATCTAAATAAACATCCAAATAGGTATTTTCCGTTGATAAAAGAGTTTGAAATAAAGATTTCATTTCGTTCATTTTATTTATAAGCTTCTGCTTTCTCAAATGAAAAAGAAATTAAGAACGACTTTGTTGACTTATTTTGTTTTTTTTTTTTTTGCATTACACGCACGTGAGTTCTAGTCAACTAACCACTAAAAAGAAGTTTTATTCTCTATTATGGCAACGCTTATACAAAGAAAGACAATGAAATGAAATTCCCAAGAAAAACAATATGTACCGCTTTTTAAAAACACTGCAGAAAATGTTCTTGTCAATGATTTATAATTCAATTTTTGACTCGTACGTTAATCGTCCAAATGTTACTTTAATAGATGTTGTCAAATTTAATTCATTATAAGATGCAAACATTTCTTGTTTCTTTTTCTTTGGTTTAATACTTTTTACTATGTATAATTTAGACACCAATATGTTTCAAATTGAACAGCTGATTGCACAAACGTTTCTGTAGTATTATTTTGTGTTTTCGTCAAAATTGACAAACAAGTGAAGAATACTTCGATTCAGTTAAAGTAAGTTTTGTGAGTGTTTTAAGTAAATTAAGAAGGTTCTTGCACAAGTAATTTCCTTGAATCGCATCTTGTATATATATCATCCCGCTACAGGGTTTGTTGTTACTTAGAAGCAAATCATCAGCGATTACCACAAAGATTTGATTGCAAATTTTCGACACTAAAAAGAAATGAATGCCTACAAATTTCTATTTTTTTGATTCAGCTAATTTATATGTTTCATTTTCGTAACCATTATCGCAATAATTTACCAATTTTGTTTCGTGTTTAGCATCATCTTAATAAAGACAGCAGTTGCATATTTTTCTTATACGTGAAACTTGAATTTTATTTTAGACAAACATTCTGAGGGTTACGAAAATTGGAATATAAGATCAATACCACGGAATAGGTACACGCACGCTAAAAATTTTAGTAAACTGCAAACGTAGACAGGCAGTTTTCTTATTATAGCTATCACCAAAGGATGAGGGGTATATTCATTTTGACAAAACGTTTGCAACGCCAAGAGGGAATCATCGGAGCATCAAATTCCAAATCGATTTAAACGTGTACGTCTGTCACTTTGTGTAATGTCTGAAAAATGAAGCTGTCGACTTCACGTTTGATAGAAAAATTCGAAGTTCTTGCACGCAGGTTGGTACTGAAAATAGGCCAAGTCGATAGAATAACTGGCCCACAGTAGCACGCAAGCTGAAACCACTTCTGTTTGTCAAAAGTAATAAAAAATCGATTTTTTACTCATTACTCTTGTACGATAATAAATAAATGTTCAAGAATTTGAACGCATGGGTGACGATGTAGTACATACCTAGCAAAAATTGAAAAAATAAATTACCCAATATTATAGTACATTTGAATTAAATATTTTTGGAATATCTATATAACGAGCAGAACAAAATTTCAAAAACCCTGTAAAGTGTATAAATTCCAATAATGGCCAATTTCACGGCCACGACCGAATATAATTTTCTTACTTGTTAGTCTTATAGGCTTTTGCCAACGCAATATATAATTATAGATTGAGATTTTACGCAGCCTTGGTCATATACGGTAAAATATTACGTTAAATTTTACCCATTCAGCCGCCCAAAGGATCAAACTCTCTGTACATTACTACCAACCCATGAAAACTGAATAATACCACAGGCGTTTTAAAGATATTATCGAGTTTTTAATAAAATGATGAAAAAATGAATTACAAAAAGAGCCATTACCGTTGGTCTTGCTTGTACGCCTGCAAAGTGAAGACGTCATTTATTGATTCTTAAAAAATTAAAAGGTAACTTGTTATTTAATATAACCTGCTCCAGATCTGAATGTCCCAATATTAGCGGCTTTTGCCATCATAGCTGGTATGTTACATTGTTCGTAAGTTCCGCTAAAGTAATGGGCAAAAGGTCCCGATGCAAATACACCAACATCGTCGCCACCATGTGTTTCAGATGCCAAAGGTACCGTAGCCAAGTATTGAAAATTAGGATCGATGGTCTCCTCCGGGGCAATTCGTTTACGTCCTTTTTTATTATAAGTATTGTCAAAGCCAGGACCGTTAGCGTAAGATAAAATTGTATATGGCAGGTCATCATCGGCCTGATCAGCAGCTAAACCAGTTATGTCCTCATCGCGATACTTATTAAAATTAAATATATTAATAATTGGAGTAAAATAGCCGAGTATAGGAACTTACAGGATAACCACTAATAGTCATTGTGTGCGAATGATCTGAGGTTACAATAATTAGGGTATCCTCTTCGGAGAACATTTTACGAGTTAAATCAACAGCTTTTGCAAGCTCTTCAGTGTCTTCTAACGACTTACGAGCTTTAGTTTCGTGATGAGCCATATCAATACGAGCACTCTCCACAAACAAGAAGAATCCATTGTTTTTCTTACTTAAAACTTTTAAAGCAAATTCAGTCATTTCACTAAGCGACGGTACCAATGTTGATATATTATTGCGCTTTAAATCACCGTGAAAAGGACAATGTGAACTACTAAATAGACCCAGCAGGTAGTCAGTGTTATTTAAATTTAACGAGTTGAGACCTTTCCGATTCCACACATAGTTGGCCTTAACATTTTGCGAACGCTTATCTTGTATCCAATATTCAATAAGATCACGACCATCATAGCGTTGACCTGCTATACCGTCTTCGTCGTTAACTGTTATGTTTCGGAAATTACTACGCCCTCCTCCCATTATAACTTTCAATTTGCGTCCAACAGGCCATTCGACCAACTGACGTGCAATGTCAACGTTAACTTTGGAACTGCAACCTGATTTTAGAATTTCGGCATCGTTCTCCCAGCCACGTTGGGCTGTATGAGCGTATACGCCTGCCGGAGAGGCGTGCGTAACGCGGGATGTCGTCACCAAACCAGTATCCATGCCGGCATTTTGAGCCCATTGAGCAATACTTTCCACCCAATTACCCACATTAAGACCGGCCATACAATCGAAACGTGGTACGTTAGCATTTACACCAATTGTACCGTAGTTACCTTTAACACCTCCTAAATAGGCTGTCGCACTACATGCTGAGTCCGCGACTTGACTATCCACACAGTATGTTTTTGACAAACCAAAATATGGAAATTTTTCAAATGAAACTTGTTTCGCGCTGTCACCCATGAAATTCCTCGTTGCTGTTATAGTGTGCACTGACATACCATCACCTAGAAACATAATAATATTCTTAGCATTATTCGTGATAGGTGATTGAACCTCCACTAATTTTTGTTTTAATATGTCTTGAGCTCTTTCGTTCCAATATTCGGTGGTATGTTCAGGAAACATATTCTTCATTGTATATTTCCTAGACGGTCCATACTTGAAATGGTCTAAAAAAGGATATAAAAAAGAGATGCTGTAATAAATGTTACTTTAATTATGGAAGCGTGCACTGTGAGTATTTGACGTGTCATACTACCTGCGGCTCTTGCTGTGTCGATTAGTAATGCTATTAATAAATAGAGCAAAATTTGCAAGCCCATGTTAACCTTGTTTTTAAACTGAATAAACTAAATGAAATGTAATGAGAAAGAACCATCAAAAATAGAAGTTTTAATCTTATCGTGAAATTTAGAGCCTATCTATAGGAAATTTATGATTCAGTTAGATTAAGTTGATAATAAGGGCATCATAAATAAATCGTCTTATAATAGTACTTTCGGAACGGATAATTTGACATAAACGGGACAGGCCAACTTTACAGGAGGAACATTTAGGGCTCTACAAAAGATGTAACGACCCGAAGTGTTTAAAATATATACATTCTGTATGTTTCTCCAGCTAGAATTCCCACGTTTGCACAAAATCTAAAACTTGACTCATACATATCAACTTAGTATGACCACAAAATTATAAAATTTGTTTTTATACCCATCACCGTTTTATCAAAACCCATAAAATATATACATGTATTCCAAACCTATTTAAGGGTGTCTGTCCGCCTGTGTGATTGTGATAGACATTCTCATATTCGCGAAAGATCAGCAATTGCCTTAAAATTTGGCACAAAGATTAAAAGTAAGACCAATATTCAAGTTAAGTTAAGGTTCTAAATTGGTAGCACTTTGACCGACATCTGTATCAATCTCCACATTTTAAACGCTATCAGTATTCCAGCTGCGTTTGGTGTTGCACGGCACAAAAAATATTTTTTTTTGCGATTTTTACAATGTGTGCGAGGAAGTGATTTCTGAATATCACTGTCAATTAAGCGAATATCGTGCAAAAAATGAGATGAGACTGAAAAAATTGCTCCAAAGGCGCTCAAAAATCAACGTTAACAGTTTTCACCGATCATCGTAGCGTTGTGCACTAGGAATTCCTTCCGCCGAGCCAAAACTGTTAACAAGGAATTTTATTTGGGTTTGAGGATTACTTTGAAGCCGACGAAACTGATTTGGAATAATAAATAGATTTAAAAAAGAAACAACAAAAATTGATCTTACTTTTTAAACCGCAACAGATACAACGATAAAAATTGAGATTTACATCTTATGGCAGCGCCCATACAAAAATGTGGAAAAGCGACCATGGCTACTTAATATTATAGAATATTTATTTTTTCATGATTCATATCAAAGTTTACAGCATCCAGAAAGAAGCTTTAGAGACGATGCAAGGTTTATATATTATTGAACAGTAGTATGCGGTGATGGATATAAAAGACTCTATCGCGGCCGAATATTATTTTCTTACTTGTTTATATTTGATTAGTCACACAGGCAGGGGAAATGAACGTAACTTATCCAAAAAAGAAAAGACCAACAAAGTGATACCAGCAAGGATACTTTAGGAGGCACTTTTTAAAATCCACTAAATGCTTGTAAAGTAGAATTAACACCCCCTTTACATGATCTGGATTATAGGTCTATCGTTTTATTCAAAGCGTCAATTATTCGATAATGGCTTGACATTATTGGACTACAAACGTGATGCCGCGACAATTGAGGTTATTGCATTTCAGGCGATATAGTGAGCCAAATGGTTTTCACAGGCTTCTTTTCAAATCAAATCTACAACGCGTTTCGCAGAGAATGAAATAAATTTTAGCTGAATGGAACATGATCCGGTCTATTCGATGCATGTATCAAGATTTTCCAGGTAAGCCTTCTCAATATTAACCAAATTTAAAAAATCAAATATGGGTTGGCATTGTCGTAATCGAAGACGACGGTTTTTCTATTGATCTATTTTGGACTTTTTTTTGTTTCAGTTCTTCGCTTTGTCACATTAATTGTTTGATAGTAGAAAATCATGAGAATCATTCGTTTGGTCGGCTTGAATTTGTTAATATGACATCGATTTAAATTTGTGTCGCTTGATCCATTTTGAAGCACGACTTTTCTTGCACTGTCTAGTTGTATCTGACCGTTTTTTCACTGGTCTGATTTCTTCAAAAATGGCTCGGTTTCGTTTTGTTTCACTAGTTATTCACAAAAAAGATTTCGGTCCATTCAACGTTTCTTAATCGAAATATTAAGCTTATTTTGTGCCCAATATTCAAATGCTTTAAAATTGTTTTCTTTTTTTCAGTTGCACAGCAATGTGAAAAATGAAACGGCCCCATCTTTCTGAACTTTTTAATGATTGAACGTAGACTAACAAAACATTCGCATTTTGCCGATTTTGATAAACAAGCTGAAAAATAGACGTTAATATTATTATTGATTTAGACCCAAGTCTTAAAGCACTAGCATCTAAGACTATTGGCGTAACTGAAAACTCCATCGCACTTGAGATTTGAACCCACGACCATTGTGGTTAGACGAGATCCTTTACTTAGGCGGCCAAGCTGGCGGATTTGTTTAAAACATTTTAAATAAGAAAAATCATTATAGCCGGCGAAGGTTGATCATTGTACGCTCCACATTATTTCTCCTAATGCAATTATTTATGCCTTTTCGTGATACTAAACCAAAATGTATACCTTGTTTTCATATAAATGCATATTACTCATGAAGAAAACCCTCTTAATGGAAAATCCACTGGTGTTGTCCAAGTTTAGCGAATTTAATTTTCTTCGTTAAGGGCTTTATATCTTTTCGTTTGTTTTCTTAAAAAGTTATAAATGAAACTGCTGCCGACCAGGAGCTTTCATTATTTTTTCTTTCATCATTTCCTTTTCTTTTTGTTTCTAACAGCATGGGTGCCAGGAGGAAGCAATTTTCCATCTTCGGACTGGTAGCGGGAACGGTCCATTGCGGGAGTTCCCTGGTGACTATGTGCTGACCCAATCGTGGGAAGAGCTTTTTGTCGTCGTGACGTTGCTTTGCACCCGGGTGTCTCACCCAAAAAAAGACTGTGAGTTTAGGTAGGCCTCGAACCCGCCAGAAGAGGAGATAAGCTTATATACGTATCTTTGCTGGCACTCGGGGACTAATCATCCTCGTGGCGCAGAGCGTGCGTTTTCACACTTCGCGTGTCATCGGACATCGTGGGGTTAAGCCTTTACGGCAGTGTATCCACGTAAAGTACTTAGACACATTCGTCGCCGTATAAAAGTTTTACTTTTCATTAGAGGCCTTATATTTAATTGGGTTTAAAAAATAGACCTACGCGAAGTAAATTTACTACGTTCAATTTTTATGGCATAGTGATATTATGGATTAGTTTTCATCATTAAATATTAAAAATTGTATTACATCAGCCTACTTTTCATGAGTTCACTTATATACCGAGGAGACGAACAAATAAACGTACGTAGTCCAAATTTGGTATAATTAATTTTTATGTTAGATTGATTCTACGCAGTCCAAATTTGTTATTTTTTTTTTAAATTTTTATGCCAATTCCTATTATATGCTCATCTTTAGTCTGTTTCACCAGATGAGGGTTATTTTTTGTAGGAACCATTACATGGAAGCAAGTTCGTAAATTTACCCCATCCTATCCAAATTTTGTAGATTTGTTTAATATGACAAAATACTATTTTCTACCGATTTTTGTCTTAAGAAATATTAAAAACGCCAAATTTTTTTCATTTAACGGCTTTTTCTTACTGAGGTGCTATATGGGTAGTGCATATTGTGTCTAAGCAATCTAAGCCTACTGATATAGTCATTGTGTTGGGTGACTTCAATTTGTCTCAAGCCACTTGCTGTAACATAACCCAGGATGAGGTAAGCATAATCGGAATTTGGAAAAACTCTTAGGGAAAACTTATTTTGTAAATTGACATTTTTTTGGTAAATCGTTAAGTCTATCCTGTGGGTACATATTCCTATTTAGCTCAGCTGGTAGTCGTCCTACCTATAAATATGATCATATGCGGACTGTCAGCTAAACCACGTGTTTAGGTGTCACTTATGTAACTTTTTAGTTATCTTAATTAGAGAAAAGGACACGAAGTTTTTCTTCTACTAAATATTTACATATTTTATACTATATTTTTTATATGTGGTATAACGGAGCAAAATCATGTTTACATGCTGCGCTTTATTTATACATTTCTAGCAATTGTGAGCGAATTATTGCACTATATAATGAGCTGATGTCCTTCTAGATAAAGTTTCAAGTTCCTTAACTAGACGAACAAACAGGCCGATAGGTATTCTTAAGTCGATTTGCGGTGTTTATGTAGACTCTTTACTTCCGCTGCGATATTTTCATGCGTTAAAAAAATTGGATAATTCTAACATAGCTCCTACGGTGGAAGCATAAGGAAAAGTCTTAGGTTAGGATGAATTGGCTGGATATCCAAAACGATATTTGACGTAATTATGTATCCTTAACATACCTTCTCTTAATGAATACAGCTTTTATATATAAATATATATGTGTTGTGTAAATGCAGATGAGTAAATATGTGTACGTAAGAAAGAAAACAAAAAAAAAAAAAATCACGTTATTATGTTTGGTCAATTCTATCGTTATTCCCATCATAGTTTTCTAATAATGAAATGGGTTTGGCAACCGGTACCACTGTTTTACTGTAAAAAACGAATATAATGCGTATATATACACACCCAAAATGTGTATATAACTTATGTATGCATTTTGTGTTTTTGGATAGCGTGCATAAAAAATCGGGTCAACATTTAATAAAAAGTTTGTGTTCCATTTTTATTATAAATTACAAGGCATTCGTTTTGAGTTTCACGTACAAAATTTAGCTAAACGTGCACACTAAAACTTGTACATACACACACACATACGAGTAAATATATATTTACATGTATATTGTATGTATGCATAAGTGTATATATGCTTGTATGTATATATCCTTGTATATATATATGTATACATGCTTGTATATAAGCTTGTACATAGATACATATATGCTTGTATTGAGATATATATGTAATTCACTTTTAAGCACGTAGCTCTTAAACTCCTTACATCAAGGAAAGTCTATCAATTTGAATAACAGTTCTTTTCAAAATTCAATCATTACTTTATATATCACGTGTTAAGAGACGAATATTAAGCCTTTTATAGATTGGAGCTGTTCTAGATGATTATACCCAGATTGTCAACGATTGCAATAATTGTTTCTTTTTTCTGCTGAACAATAAGTCTTCCACTATCTACTATTTTATATAATTAAGAACAATATTTTCAAAGATTCTTTTTAATAATAATTTTTCCAGCCATTTATTTTTCGTACTTGTAGTCGATTTTCGAGGCAGATCTTTTTAAATACTCGCCTTAAACTTTCCATATCACTTTTCGTACTTAATGAGACTTTAAAAAATGGTTGATTTAAGAACGTCAATCATACTTGACTTGAACTGAAACTATACCAAGACCTAAGAATATAGGCAGGTGATGGAGACAATACTGTAAACACTATGTAACGTAGGATCATCTGGTTGCATTTTGGCCACACTGCTTCCGAAATAATATAATACCTCAATGCATAGTTCGATAGAGGCGTCGGTTAGCGGGATCTAACTATCCAGGCATTCTGGGAATCTATTACGCGAAGAATTACAAGCACTGGCCCAAGACTTATTTAACAGATAAATATTGCATATATATCACATGTTCATATTATTTTGTCCATCCCAAGAGTTTACATTGGTATTACGGCAAAAAAAAATAGTCAAATGATTTGCTAACCGACGGAGTTACGTTACAGCAAAATAATTTGGATAAACATTTGAAATGTGGTTAAAGTTTTATCATTTTTGTTTCATTAAAAAGCGCAATTTGTTATTAACTGAATAGCAAAAAAAGAGAACGCAAAACGAAAAAGATTAGTTGATGACATCTAATTGAATACTACGCTGTACAATTTATTATCGAATAAAAGCGCTCTTTATGTATTCGCTAAAGTAAAAGGAAACTTTTTTTCCTCTTATGTAGGTGCGTTTCATATCATATATCAGACACCGCTTTCAATTTGAAGTCATTTTTTAACAATCAGTGCGGTGACCTTTAAATCTAATTTGATGTTGGAAATGTATTATTAGTTAAGCAAAATTTATTCGGAATGATGAGCTTCATATCTATTGGTATCTATTGGAAATTGTTATTACCTGGAACTTCGAAAGTTAAGCGGAACTAGGCAATTAGGCAAATAGCGTAGAGAAAGATCAACATCATCGAATTTAATCGTTATGTTCGCTTGTTTTTCGTATAACTTCATCATTTTTATTGGTAGTAGTTGCTAGCCAAAGTTACCGAAAGCTACTCCGCACATATCACACATATCGCACATACCAGTCCCAGCGCCGCCAACAAATTTTTGCGTGGCGTTTATTTCCCATGAGTGTTTGTTCTTAAACAACTCCGTACAGAAAGTGTTCGGACAACAAGAGACGATTAAAACGAAATAATAGAGCGCCTTACGCTTTTTTTCACAGCGATTGTTACTCCAACGGCATAAAAGACGTTGCATGAAGGTATCCGGTAGGTTCTTCAAAAGTCATGGTCCAATAGCCTCGAGCGACAATTTACTGCGAATGTTAGGCTGACTCAGACATTGTGCTTTCCTTTGTTAATTGCAAATAATACTTTTTCATGACAGACCTTATATGCAGGATTTTTTTGGGCAATGACGAGGCTTCAGGCATACTTACAGAACTGTCGTTTTGGAATAATATTTTTAACCATATCTTGCCCGACTTGTGCTCCCACACAAGGATGTGTTAAATTTGTTGCGATGTATGCGTGAGAATCGATTTAAGCTGATCTTTCCTTATGTCTGCTTTGTGTCCAACCTCGCAATTTTTGATGAAATTTGGTATACTCTGACGTGTTTTGGTCCAAGGACGAACGCTATTCAAAATAGTTCAAATTGGACCAGTTTTTCGAACATTTCCCATATAAGGCCTCGTTTCATAAAGTCATTTTATAAATAACCGTAGGCGAGCGAAGGATATTTGATGGTGAGCCGTTGCAAATTATATTGTTTTCAGTTGTTTATTTAAATAAAGAAAAAATTATACGTCGTTCGCCATATATAATGGGTGCCCAAAAATAATCAATTATTTGAAAAGAATTTTTTTTGCTTTCGGTTCTGTACCGAGCGTAGATGAGAAGACAAGTATTCTTTTACAGTTTTCAATAAAGTAGACGGTGTAGAAAACGTTAATAAAGGTAATAAATTGCCGGTTGTCGCACCTTCCGGCGATCATATTCGTCACTTCTGCGGTATTTTCATTTCATTTTTCTGCGGGATTTTATGTAATGGTAAAACAAAGAATATTTGCGATGTATATTGATGTATTGAAGATCAACAGGTAGTAATGTCATGACTAACTCTAACAGGCGTCAAAGTGGAAGACGAGTTGAATTTGATAATGGCACCCTGATATCTCTAGTGAGAGGTAATCTAAAATAAATTATGCAAGAATAAAGAAAAAGCTTGAGATACATATGGTCAACTGTACAGACACCCAGACAAAATTTGAAAACATACGGCCATCGCGTATACGGGTATCGCATTAATTATCTGAGACAATAACAGAAATATTGCTAACCAAATTTCGTAGAGATCCATTTTTACCATTATCGTTACCGAAGATGAAAAATTGATCTCTGATGAATCTCTGTGGCAATATGACGCGTTCTCACCAATGCCTCTCTGCTATGAACTTCTAAACCTAGCCTATCAAGGAAGCACATCTGGCTTCCGAACCTTGTATTTCTATAAGACGAAGATTGATTGCAAAAAGGGACAATTGTCCTTAATGATGACGGATAATAATACGAAATAAAAACTTGAATTTAGTATGAACTTTCTTTTAGATTTCAAAATATTTGATTACTTATGGATTCTGTTACGAATGGGTTCTTCAGCCGATTTTCCTAAGCATTGAGTTCAATGCAAAAACAAGCGAAAGTGAAACTTCAGGCAAAACTTTTTATATTAGATAAACTTTTATAATGATAATAATAATAATTTTGGTAGGCGGGACATCCGGGATAGACATGACGATATCGATGCAGGGGACTATTCAATTGAATTAAGGACGTTCATCTGTATAGTTTTTTGGTGTATAGTATTAAAGAAAACAACATGGATTTACTTTTAAGAGCATCGATTATTAAGTTATAACCGCATCATACTACTTAAAAAAAATATTACTATTCCTAAAAATATAAAAACACGACAGTTGGCAGCAGTTGAGGGTCCTACACCGCTTATTCATATAAAGGCATTTCAAAATAAGGTTTTGTATGGGAAGCGGTCGAAATTGTGGTTCGATCCGAAGCACCTTCAATACCTTTCGTCCTTGGGCGACAATTCGCAAATTTCACGTAAAATATTTTAGATCACAAGAAAACAAGACGAAGAAATAAGCTTAGACAGATTCAGAAAGTGATTTTGAATTGAACGGTACACCGAAAGGTGGATTTATCTTAAGTCCTTCTGCCTGCATCCGCATAAACCATTGGAACATTGCACATTGTATGGAATGCAAAACGCAAAGAGAGAATGTTCTTGTGAAACTGTTGAGTTGCTTATATATGACGATTGTTACGAAGCGAGCTAAGTAGCATTTTGCGAAACAACTACATTGTTTCCATCGCCTCTAATACTTAAGATAGTCACTTTTCCGGTTTTTAAATTAATTCGATAATCTTTGAAATCTTTGTCTACTTTTTTAATAGTTCATCGTACATTTAGGATTGGGGGATAGTTGCCAATATCGAGGAGACTCCATCTATCTATCGTAATTTAAATGTGTTAGACTCGGTAGGGATCTCATTCGATTCGATCAAAAGAGTTTTCATTGGCCAGTAAAAATAATTCATCCTTTATCGATAGCTGTAATCTAGCCATTTGTTACAGCGACTCCATAACTAGGGGCAATGAATTGGTATCGTTTTGAATGTCGAAGTTTACTGGTTACGCAGCAGCATTCGAAGTATTGAAACAATGTAGAACAAATTTGAAATCAAAGAAAGTAATTTATCCAACTAATGAATTTTTGCAGTGTCGACAAAAGATTATAGCGCCAGGCTAAATCTCAATCTTTTTATACCCTACACCACTGTGTGTGGTACAGGGTATATTCAGTTTGGGTGTATGTATGCGACACCCAGAAGGCTTAAGGTAGGCCCTTTACCTGCTATCATGGATTTAGAGTCATTTTCTAAATCGATCTAAATCTCTCTGTTCATATATTTTTTTGTTCAACTCACATCTCGTAGTTTTTGATGAAATTTGATACAATTATTACACTAAGTACGAATCGTATACATCCTTTTCTCGGCCACTTTTCCATACAGGGTTTTCGGTGAAAGGTAAGCCTTTGTGTGGCAACAAGTTTCAATGCTCGGTGGCTTATAACAAAAACGAGCTGTATTAGGTGAATCGACTTACGTTTGTCTGTTTATCTTGTTTTCTTGTGTCCAACTTCCAGCAATTTTTGACAAATTTTGAATTTGAAATTTGGTGCTTTGACTTAAAGATGAACATTATTGCAAATGGTTCGGATCGATCCACTAATGCGATCACTTCTCATTCTCGCCTTATTTTGAAAGTTCTAATGTTGGAAAAAATTGGTACTCTTAAGATTTTTTGAAAAAGCTCCTTGTATTTCGACATTCCAAATTGCTATAAAAAATTTGGCTCAAATAAAGCAAAATTCTCTTCTCATTGGTGAAATAAGCTTTAATGTCCCTAACCGCTTCTCTAGTCACTTTATCTTGGCTACGCTTAGTCAGTGTAAATATAATTATGAGCTGTTTAATCCGCTCAGAGTCGTTTGCAAGAACCTAAATGACGTCTACCACTTATTCTTGTTATCAGACTCTTTAAAGTCTATTAAAGCAACATTGCATAATACGCATAATGTCGTACTTAAACTAGCTTTTAACCTTAAAAAGTCGTTACGATTCGAAAATGAATTATTGTTAATTATTATCGGTTGCCAGGCGTAGGCGTCCATTTGCAATTTCGTCCTGTACTGGCTGTAAGTGTGGCTCTATGCTGATAGTGTACATGCTTTTTTTTCTTTTTTTTTCTTATTTGTTTTATTATGCTTATACTAAATTTTATAATTAATTAATTTAAGTTTTGCATTATGAGCCAATTGAACTCGACTGTTATTTGTTTAGTTGAGTTTCTTGTATAAGTAAAATTAAATTAAATAAATAAATAAATATAACTTTTCCTAAGAAAAATGATTCTTTATATAGGGAAGAAATCACATTTTCAATATTTCATAGTAAAAACTGGTATTCATAGCAGTAAATTGATAAAGAAATCAATCTTACCGGATTTCGTTTAAATTGATCTATTTTTTGAATATTATCGAATACAAGGTTTCTCAGGAAATGTAAATCTCTACATGCCAAAAAGGCCCAACTGTTAACGCTTTATGATGAAAATTGATTAAAAAATAGTAAATTGAAAGGAGTAAATTGATATAAAAATTATTAGGACTAAATTTGAAGCACGTGAGTCTATTTCCTGGATCCGACTGCATATAAAATTAATGGCAAGCCTTTGAGAAAAAGATTTATTTTCTAGTATTTTGTGATGAAAATTGTGCAAAAAAATTAAAAGTATAAAATTTGAATCACACAGGGCTGTGTTTTAAACCCTATCAGATATAGGGGTTATCAATAAAAGCAGGCCATTATCTTTTTCTTTTTTAGATGATGGGAGATGAAAAATCATGAAATTTTAAGTAAGTTAAGTAAGTTGCAAATTTAGATCACGTCATATGATGTTTTGGGTATCTTCCAATATGTGGGCTTTCATGTAAGGACAGCCTTTGTGTGAACATAATGCGTACTTTTTGGTATATTATTACCAAAACGAGTGAACAATTGTACAAGGCGAAGTATAGTAGGGTATCTACGGTCGGCGTTGACGGAGTTATAATGTGCTCCTTTGTTTTGTCGCTTACTTTAGCTTTAAAGTGTTACTTGTTTCATGGAAATGTAAACGTCTTTTCAACGGCTCGAGGGACGTTCGTCCAACCTTTATAAATCGATGTGACATTCAGTACGAATTAACTGACGTTCTTCTTCTTACGTATTTTGCGAGTTTTTAAATGATATCGCAAAAACTAATGTTCGAATTCTTCTGAAATTATTTTGAAAAATCGAAATTATGCCTTAAGTTAACACTGTTTGTGGGAGTTGACGATGTGGTTGTCCTTTAGTTCGGTTGCTTAAAGTTATATAATTTTGAAAAAATTATGAAAATTATAGCTTGTTTCGCTAGAAATAGATTCTTAATAAATTAAAAAAAAATTCTCTCGCTCCATGAGTTGAGAACAAGTTAAACATCTTTATGTGAATCTTTGTAAAAATGAAAAAAAAAGAAAATGGCGAACTTATAAGATATTCAAACATGTGCACGCTACACTTGCCATATACTTATATATAGACTCGTCAACATATATAGCATTTTCAAGATTTAATTTTATTTACGAAAAACGTACGAAGTTAACATATGCGTGATGTACTATTACAGACCCCTACAGTATGAACAACAGCATTGAAAAATAAATAGACTTTGAATTTTGTGTTTAATGATCAGCAATCAACATGTTTTATTCGCAAAAAAACAAAAAAAAAAAATATTCAGAACTTCAAGGTTAACTTCTTTTTAATTGTATTAGTGATTGTACAGCTTTGCGCAGCAAATAGAAATAGGAATGTGTCTAATAATAAATACAATCAAACAAGCTGAATTTATTAACAATTGCAATTTACTGGGGAAAAAAAAGAAACGACAGAGAGAATCGTTAATATATACATACAATGGTGTCATTAATCAACAAAACAAGTAAGTAAGTAATTGAGACAAGAGTTTGCAACGGATATCTGTCATAGCTACATTGAAAACAAAAAAAAAGTTAAGATTCAAGTAGAAAAGGGTAAATGGGAGTTTGCTCTTCACTTGAATTGAAAGAATATTTTGATACCTACAGTTTCCTGTCTTTTATACTTTACATCATTTCAGGTGCAATGGTACATTAAGTTTCTGCGGATGTATCCAATACCCAGGAGAACTTGAGATAGACCTACATTTTTTTATACCGATCGTTTCAGAATCATTTCGTCAATCGAGCTAAGCTTGTCTGTCTTCCTCCCAAAAAAATAAAAAATAAAAAAAAATAAAAAAAAAATTATGGCACAAGTTAATAGCTGGGATACTTAGTTTTAGAGAAAGTCAGCTATCGGTAAAGCACTTCGGCATGAAAAAGGTGGTATTCGCTTTTAAGCAGATAGATCTTAAACCATTAGCGAAAGTGTTTTATCGGGTTTCAGTTTAATTACACAAAAGATGTCTCTGCACGCTAAAGACCATGAAGGTAACTAAGAAGTGGTAGGAGAGAGATAGAAATCTTGGAAGGTGTGCGATCGATCCAACAATGCACTACTAGTTACGATCACAAACCAATTATAATTAATGCATGGCCTATTGCACTTGGATTTGAACCCGGAGATGTTGACGCGCTTCTTAAATACATTGCTATGTGGTGGTCTTAATTTCTGACCCGAGTTTATTTATATTATTTTATGTATCCATTTATATACTATTATATGCCAAGTACAGCTTTTTATATCTGTTACAAAAAGTTTGAACGGCAGACTATTCGTAGAAGTCAAAGTTTTAAGCTGATTAAGAATATATTAGCAATTTCTCAAAGAAAATGTTGAGTCTAATAGAGGAGAGAGACTTTAGTGTACGAGAATAAATGTAGTGAATGGAATGAAATGAGCAAAAAAAATTATCGGCATTTAATTGTTGTATCAATGTCGATCCCTCTGTTGTAATGTTGATTACAAATTGCAAAAGTTTGGGCAGAAAAAAATTTTGATCCGAGTGCTGTTATTTTTTACGTAGGTTTGCGAAAGAGGTGCGCTGAAGATTTCTCATTTCTCCTTTGTTAAAAACTTAAAATTTTTTTGTAAAAAAAGTTATAAAACTCAATTTGAGCAAAATCAAAGAAAAAACTTGAACGCAATAACCACAAATTTCCCTATATTTTATCTTGTAATCGCTCAAAAAAACTCTCAAGTTGGTGTTATTACCGATATACTTTGTTTCTTTTTCAGACAATGAGAAAATAACTGCTGATTTTATAACAGAATCTCACACAGTAATGGGTTCAGGATGACTATTAATGAATCCGTATGATTTTAAGATAATCTTTAAACGAAATACAACAAAATGTGACGACCGTCTAACCATTAGTTTACTAGTTACAGTTGTTTAAGTGATTTTCCCAGTGTTTTACAAAAACAAAGGTGTGGTCAATAAAATGATTTCAACTTGTACTCTATCTAATAATCGTAGCAATTCATTAAGAGTGAGGAACTTATTGAGTGGAGTATTAAGGCAACAGTAGAAAGGTGGTATCTGGATATCCTAAAAAATATTTCTAGGCATTACAAACGATCCACGTTCCACGATCCTGATATACCGAACTCGATTTATGCGCGGAAAGATTGGCTTAGGAAGAAAACGGTCATCAATTCTTGAATTCATTGGCGCTTGCGAAGCAAAAGATATTCGTGGGGCTTTCTTAAGCCGCTCAGTCGCTTTTTATACCGTAATTTTCAAAAATTTTTTAAAAATAACTATGTGTCATATCGAATAAAGTATGGGAAGTCAAGAACGAGCATTCTGATCGGGCGATGTGGGTAGTACTTGATCCAAACTCCATTTTCCCACTTTTACAATCTATGGATTAGATGGGCTCGATAGGGGAAAACTTACCTGTTCGGAACGTAAGTGTGTAAAACGGACTGTTGGGTCTTTCTCGAATCTACGTGTGGTGGTGGATGACCGTTCATAGTTCGAGAAGTGATTTGTTGGGTTAATTCTGATAACGAAGTAGACTCAAATGTATTAAATAGATGCTTTCAGGATAATGGTGTGGAAGATTTTATGGCGTTCACTGTTGGAGACACAGTAAATTGTGTGAATATTTAAATGTGTTTTTAAACACAGGAGCCTACCTGTTTTAGTTCGCCAGCTTCTTAAAATGATTTTATTGACATTTTTTTTGTATTTAAAAAAGAAAATATTTCAATAGGAGACATCCGCACATCATGCGATTTGAATGGAAGGCTACTTATAAAGAGTATCTGCTTTTTGTGTAGAACTTGTCCTACATTGGGTGTCACCTCTATTAACGAACTGTAACGAACTGTAACGGTTCACTGCAAACAGATTATTCCCTCTTAAAAAGCATAACCTAAATAATCCATTTTTTTTAACTTATGCAGCGTTATCCGGACGCCGCCTAAGTTTGATACAAAAAAAGGGAAGAGAATTCGAAAACTCTAAAAAAAGTATTGAAATTTCATTTAATTTGGAATGTCATCAGCAACATTTTCATATCGATATTTCGAAGTGTCTTCTGAATGAAACGTAAATTCTGTCAAGAAGAATTCCCCTTCTTCTATGAAGAAATAAATCAAATGTTTTGAATAATCGGAAAACCCATAGAGAACAAGAGCGATTGCGGTGGCCTTTTTTTGAGACAGAAAAGATTTGAAATAGACTTGAGGAAGACTTTCTAATATATTTAGCAAAGAATTTTAAATCATGGATTTGCTTTTTATATTCTTTCTCATTAATAGAGACACTTGATCGATCACCTGTTCAAGTTCAGCAAGTGAAAGGTCAAATTATTTTCGAAGCTCTCGCATTCAGTTTAATACTTTATGCCGCAGGCTTTCGCTGAAAAATTATCACATTTTTAATTATTGAACATTCACAGAGCGCTTTTTGTGCAAAATAATACTTATCTCCTGGACGTGAAAGGCTTTCGTTTTTTTTCTTTTTAAAAATTCTTCGAACTTCAGTTTAAAAATCAACATTTTTGTTGCATACTTCCCGTGTGCTTTATCTATTACTTAAGTAAATAGAAACAGAGCGGTTTTTTGTATTTTATTTCTTTTCAAGTCTAATTGGATTTCGTTGTTAAATGTTAGAAAAAAAGGTCAACAACAACTTATATTAGAAATATAATACAATTATAAGACAAGGTTACATATTTTACGAAGAAGGGGAAGCTTTCTTGGGGCATAACATTTTCCAAAGGAAAGTGTACATATATATACCAATTAGAAATTTTTTTTTCTACAGCATATAAGTGTACATTAGTGCTGGCATGAAGCATATATTTATTGTTTTCAATTAGTCATCTTTTTGACGTTGATAATTCTTAGATTTTTCAAAAAAAAAAAAAAAAAGAGGAAGCTTTAATAGATTTTTTTAATGGCCAAGTTTGGTTTTGTGGTATCCTTTTCGCAATTAAAAATTTAAACAATATATGTATATATATATATATATAAAAGTTTTAATATATGTGTTAATTTTGTTTATATCTCTATGAGAAACATCCTCTCCCTCTTCAAACACTGGTTATAGGTCGTTGTAGCAATAAAAACGGACAGAACTTTCTCTCGCAACACTTTGGATGTTCAATTTCACATACGTAAGAGCGTTCGTTATCTGTTACTATGGACGACTTTTGCAATCTTTATATACTATACGCATTTCCATAAACACATACATTAGCACGCGATTAGTAGTACACGTGCCACTTAGAACAAATAGCACATTTATTAAAATTATTTCAAGTCGTAATCAAATTGTTCCTTTGTTTCTAACACAAATAATTCTTTCTGTTTTATTTTATTTGTAATGGGCAGCTCTTCCCAATGTTTCTTACTTAAGATGATACGCCCGCAATTTTTTATAGGAGAGAGAAAAAGACTGACTTGTCGAATTGACGATAATAAAATCACAGCAAGTCCCTATCTCGCTCCCACATATGTTGCAGTGCGTTGTTTCAGAAACAATGGTTAGAGAAAACTTGTTCCTTTTTTTTATTTTTTTAAATATTTGTTACGAGATTCGTTACTTTTAAGGCAAACGCTTGGAGTATTGTATCTTTTATTAAATAACATATTTTTTTGCTGTTATATTATGCATCTCAAAAATCAACTTGATAGCAACACACATTTCAAACTAACGACGTAGATACTCCACCAAGCAGCTGCGAACGTTTGAATAGGCAACGCTGAACGTGAACGAAACCAAGCGCGAACTCTTTTTCTTTTTTCAGCATAACAAAGTTGTTCGAACACGTATATAACGACAAAGTAAAAAAAAAAAAAAAGCTGATTGTAAGAAAGAACGAGGACACATATTAGATGAGATTCGTCATTTCGTTTTTTTTTTTTTCAACATACACAGCTGTATATTGTGTTGTTACTAGTTATATGGTGGTTGTTTTTATATTGAATTTTGAGCAGTATTAAAAGAAAAAAAGCGCGCGCGTAAAACAACAAACGCTCACACACTTTCCTATAAGTACACACTCTTATTAATATGTAGGTAGATAGATACCCTAAAAAAGTTTTTATCTTTTATATTAGTAAAGCAAACGTAGAGTGTACGAGAGAAACTGAATTATTTTGTAAACTCGCCAACTAACTAACTACTTGACTCCTAAAGCTTTTTATCTCTTTTACGTTTTCCGTGCCTCTCTCCTTAAATTAAAGATTATTAAGGGGAATTTTCAAACAATGTACAGTTGGCTTTGAAGAGTTAGAGGCGAACAATGAAAAGCAAAAAAAAAGATATAGTGCGAAGAGCTTTTGATGTATTTTCCAAACAAAAACCACATTGATGATGATTTCATAATTTGTACTAAACGAGGCCACACGACAATAAAGCTTTATTGTCGTGTGCACGAGAGAATTTAGGTGAACGAGTGTTTTTTTTTTTTTATTTTATACAACAAACATATATGTGTATGCATCGGTGTATCTACATCTTATCCACATATATACAATTCCAACAAGTCAATCTGCATATATACATATAAATATGGCGTAAGAAAATTTCCTGTAGAATGAAGTCATCACATTTACACAAAAAAAGAAGCATTTAAACATATTGCCATTTAACAGAAACAAACTTGTGAAAATAATATATATTTAGAAACTCTCCAAAAAAAAAAAAAAAAAAAATTCAAAGCAAAATGTAAGTAAAAATATTTAAATTACTCTGTTTGTACCAAAGAGCTAAACACTTTCTTGAAAACACTCATCGAAAACTTTATTATACATGCGAAAAACAATTATTTATGAAATGTTAATATTGTTGTAAGATTTAGATTTCGTTGATTTAGAAACGAATTATTAATATTTGAAAATATAATCGATGAGGCAAAAAAATGAGGAAAAAGTGATTGCATAACGGATATACGTACACAAGTGATGGTGTTCAAACGAACCATTTAAGTGCTGCTCGTGTAGCCGAAACAGAAATTGTGAATCTGTGTCATTGTGATAAAAAAAGGTAAAAAACTAAGTCAGAAGCATATATCAAAATGGAAATCCCAATATACAATATACACGTGCCCATAAGATTCTTTTACATTCTTTTTCGATAGATATAGTTATTAAAAACTTAAACCTTAAACATGAAAAATTTTTTTGAAGATTCTTTAGCCCGCGCCCATAAACACACAAACACATTTGCATATTATTGCGCACATAAGCATATATATATATATATATATATACATATATACATATATATATATATATATACAATCAACCACCAAGTAAGCAGAGTAACAACTATTCATCACCGAATACAACGTAATAAAAAAAAAGTTTTAGCTTAGCAACAACAAAATGCTAGCAAAAAATTATTTCAAGTTATGTGTACTTTTTCAATAATTTCTTATTTGCTTTGTTATTCACTTTATATAAAAGTATTAAAATTAAAAAATATATATTTATATGTATTAGTGTATATAAACACATACATATATATACATATATAAAGTTCCACAATTAGCTGCTAAGTGCTTTGCTATGTAACCGTCGCCAGCGCTAAATTTATTTAGAACGACCGTACACGACCACGAATGATTAACGAATGATTTTGTAGAATAGAAAAACTTATGTAAATGGTTTGTTTCCAAAATGCCAGCACTGTGTGTTAGTCTATAAGCGCTTTTAATAAGCATACATATGCATGCAATTTTGCTCGCATGCTCTCGCATGTGTATATCTATATATATATATATATATATATAGTCGTGCGTTTATTGAAAGCTTTTCTCACTTCCCCTGCGCTAAACTAATTTCAAGTAGCATCGACTATATTGGAACCTTCGTTACATTTCGTGTTTGCATCTGTGTCGCTTGTTGTTAGTTCTTCTCTTTAGCTTTACTACATCTACTGTTAGTTTGTGTTAAGTTGTTAGATACAGAAAAAAAAGCTTATTTTGTTTATTATTCTTCAAGTATATGGGTTGCTTTGAAGGTAATCGTAATGTATTTGATAAAAAAAAAAAAAAAATGTAGGGGCACTATATATAGAAATACAAAAAGCCCCTGCCTGCTCTTTCACTCTTTTATTTTCTAAATATGGTGTAAGCTAAATGCATACATAAGTTTGTTTGTTTATGTCTGTCCATATCAATCGATTTCAGTTGAAAAGTAGTTTGTGTTGTTTTGATTTTTTGTTGTTGCTTTTGCTATGGAATATTCACAAGTTCTGTTGTTGACACACATTTTTCTCACTTGCTTTTTTATTGCAGTTGTTTTTCATTTTTTAATATATATTTATTTTTGTTGTCTTGCTTTTCATCATATTCGTTGGCTTTGACTGTGTTTTCAAATTATTTAGCCTTCTCTCGTATATATTTATATACGTACGTACTTGTATGCATACTTTTGTGTTTTTTTTTTTTGTTTGTTTCTCGTATTAAATTAATAGAAGGAATTTCAGGTTTTATTTTCGCATATATACACATACATATATAAACTTACATATATGTAGGTACACTTCTATGTATCGTATTTTACCTTCTTTGTATCCTCTTCAGTTGGCCCACTTATTTTGAAAGTTGTTTCTGTTTTTATTTCTGGTTTTCTTTTTCCCCTATAGTTTTGTTCTTCATTAGAAAGTTTGGTTGATAATAATACTTGGTGTTCATCTGTGATTTCTCTTTGTTGATATTCTATTGTTTTGACTGTAAAATTTTCACATTTATTTTGCATTCACACATACATACGCACACGCATACATATATATATATATATATATATATACATATATATTTATATATATTCTGATAAAGTTACATGTGTCAGTTGGTAAACTTAAATGTAAGTAGTAAGTAAGGCACAAGGCACAATCATCAGTCAGAGTACAAATCATATTTGAAAATTTATCATTAATTGAAAGTACATTAGAAACAAAAGCTTTTTCTTCTCTCAGATCACTGATTGTTGGCATACATGGTATATACATATGCATTTATGTATATATATGTTACGTCAGCATATTTGTTAAAATAAAGTGATATATGGATTTATATACAAACATGTATTATATATATGTAATATATATATATATATATATATATATAATATATATAAAAATATCTACAAACACATGTTTTTGTGTACACGAATATCTATAGAAATAAATAGCTATAGAAATGTTTCTTAATTCAAAGTTTTTGAATTTATTATTGATTATATTTAGAATGAATCAACTATAATTAAAACATTCAAGAATTATAATCACACAATATTAACGCTTAAAAGCTTGCATATAGGTAGTTAAATTATTATTTTTCACTATTCTTTACTCGCTACAAGTAAAAGTCATTTTTATATCGAGACAACACTATTATATGAATAAAATTAAGACAAAAAAATCATTTTTAGTTTCTATTGAAGTCATTTTTTTTATTACTCATTAAGGCGACTAGAAAAAGCTTTGCCTGCCTACCAGTTTCGTCAAGTCAAATTGTAGATAGTCACTCACGACCTTGAATTAAACATATTTTTATCGTTTTCAAAACTTGGTTTATTTTTATAGCTCATCTCACACCGTCTAGAGAGATCGCAAACATATTATTATTAGATCTCATTTTTTTGTTAATTGTAGGCGTATATGAAACTCGTTGATCTGACTGTTCAATGATTTCGTTATAAATTTTCATTTCTATGAATTCTTAATAAAACAAGAGTGATGTTATATTCGCCCTAAATCAAATCAATTAATCTTAGGTTGGAGAGAAAGAAATCCGCTAATATTTCGTTCGCACTAAAAAAAATCTTTTGCTGTTTTTTTTTTTGGTAGATTCAGTTGTGAGTCACAGGGTGTTAAGAATGGAAGTCAACAAAGAAAAAATTCGCCACATTTCTAGTTTTTCTTTGATAAAAGTGAAATTGCAAATCAGACGTCCGACATTGTTAATGGTGTGTATGGTCTAGATACTGTAACAGCCCACCACATGAAATTTCGTTTTCGTCGATTTCGTTCAGGCATTTTTGATGTTAAAGATGCACTTCGTGCAGGCAGGCGCGTCGTCGAGAATTTCGTTAAAATCACAGGAATCATCGCAGCTTGCCGGCATATTAATATTCGTAACATCGCCTACACACAGATTTAAGCCATTTGCAAAAAGCTGGCTTAAAAAAGAGCCTTGGTGTTTAGGTGCCATACCAATTAACAAAGGAAAAGGTGACAGATTGAATTTTCCTTTGCGAAGCTTCGGCCAAACGGAATGGACGGCGATTGCCATGTTTTTCTTGCATTGCAAAACTTCCTTAATGTTAAGAAATTAGCGCCAACGGAAGGTTGTGAAAATCGATTTCGAGAGTTTTTCGTCGAAGTTGCCTTTAAAATGGCAACAAATTGTAAAACAAAACGGTGCATATTTGATCTAAATCGGTTGTCCAAAACATGCTATATAAAGTCTTGGAGTTAGTGTATTTCTTTTTAACTCACGTTAACACTATCATTTGAAATTGTGAACAATATAACACTAAGCGAGCACTAAGTATAGTTGCGTCCACTCGCCAATTGTAATTATAGTGTGTTCTATCTCACTAAACGCGGGCGTGCCGACGTAATAGTCACACTTCTTTATCACTTGTAACACAATTTAGTACTATGGAAGAAAAAAAGAATTGAAATAAATCCAAGTGTAAAAATGAAAGAAGCATTTTTTGCCTAGGAATACTGCGCGTGGACTTTCTATATAAGATGTATATAAATTATTTCTACAGATATGTGCACACGGAAATTTGGGGGAAGATCCAAGTGTACCGCCTATAACGATTGCGAGATTGAATCGCTTTGACAAAAGAGGAATCTATTATCAACGGCGAAAGTCTAAAGAAGTGCCGTTCAAATAATTATATAATTATTAACGCGAGCTATCGCGGACTTTATATGCATGTTTTTGCAAATTTATTCTTTAATTTATTGCTATTTTTTCATTTATTTAAGTTTATCCGAGCTTTCGTACAACAATTTCTAGTGTTGTAGAATGGAGAAATAATAGCTATGAATATTGCTAATAGTTTAAGTGTAGCACTTTGTATATAGAATTACAGGAAAATTAAACTTGGCTACGTGGTAGTCCCAAATAACTTATCGCACGTTCATACGTTCATAGAATGGCATACAGATGTGAGATGACTATTGACGTATGACGCGTGATTTTTAGACAGTACCAACCTTCAAGTGAAATACATGAAAATTTCATGACATTCCGACATTCAATCATTCGTAGACTCGCGATCCTTTTGTGAATCTCTTTAAACATGTCTGCCAATCTGCCTGTTTATCTATCACAATTTTCGAGTTTTTCCAATGAAATTTAGTATGTTCGAATGCTTCACCAAAGGCTATTGAAAATGGATTAGATCTGGTTCGTATTCGCCCGGCATCTAACGCTCGATTTTTAAAGAGTGCTTATAAGAAACAATGTTGGAGTTTTCGATATTTCTCGACAAAAATTATTGAAAATTAGCATCTTTACTGATTCAAAAAAATGTAGAAAACTTGGATCCAATAGGACTACGTTTATGAACACCCTCCTATAGGAAGCTTTCTACAGCAACAATCTTTTTGTGACCACGAGGTTTAATTTCGAATATAAGTTTTTTCTTGGCTGCACTTTTTTAGGCAAGGGTTTCCTCAAACAGGAAGCCTTTATATGGGAACAAGTTTAAATTTTCGATGCCTTATGATGAAAGCAGAAAATGAGCTGTATTAAGTGGACCGACTTAAATTTGTCTGTCCGTCCTCTTTTCGCGTGTTCAACTTATGGCAATTTTGGCCCAAACGCTTTGTATCGTACCACTTTTGAAATGAATACCTCCTATCTGTATAATTATATAAGAAAATATAAGAAAATCTTGCAAAGTTTTCAACTTGAAAAGTGTCAACTTGATAATAAATAAACAGTAATGACTGAGCCGATTTTTCAATTTTTCTTGACACAAACATAGTATACCTTCTGCGATGGGTATAGCGAACCAGCTGCCTGGGATAGACAAGTGTGGAGAAATAAGCGGGGAATGCCAAGGAAATCAAACATATATTAAAAAAGCGCAGAAAATATCGAACTGGTTACGAAAGAAATTAACATTTCAACATTCATTTTTTTTTCTGCCTTGTGAATACAACTTCGTTGTATTGGCCGCAGTTTTTTTTAGAATACGGGAGAAAGCAACCAAAAAGGAAAACAAATATTGTGAATCCATCTATCTCTATTTTTAATGGTTCAGCCGCAAAGTTATTGTGAAATTTTTGCCTATCATTACACCTCACTAATAGTGAACTGTTACGAGAAAAGGAAAAAAATAAAAACTATGAAAATGAAATATTTACCAGATAACCCTTTTAGGTACCAACAATTATGATAGGAACGGAAGCACATGCTCTGTTCATTGCTCAGTTCTTGCGCCATTATCAATTAGCTTGAAACAAAACGCCTGCAGCACAACAGGCACATGGATTAGATAACTGTCCTGTTTGCTCTACGGTATCCAATAATTCAGATTTTTGCACAAAGAGTGGATTGAAAGTCAGCAAAAGAGACAGTGAGTTAAAAAAATTAAGGAAAATTATACGAGGAAAGTTTGAAACATATTAAAGAATCAACACAACACAACAAGACCACGATGAGCTGTCTGCATAGTCACGTCTTGTTTCCAGGCAAAAAAAAAATTGTTGCAGTAAAGGATATGTTTTGGGTTTGTGACGGCCACTAGTTATAGGAGAAAATAATTTCTTTTCTTACTATCGTTTTTTCGAATTTTTGTAAAATTTATGCGTTACGTGAATACGATAAACATTTCCAATTTCATCTTAACTAATTGAAACGAAGAAAAGTTGAAAAACTTACTAAAGCTGACCAAGCACATCCAAGTATTGCAATTATCTATTTTACTTTTTCTTAGGAATTTTTGGGTTATAATATATAATAAACTAATTGGGTATTAGTCGCGTTCATGTGATTTTTGCCATTTTGCCTTTAATGCCATTAAATTGTACACTATTTATAAAACCTTGACAATGTTTAATAAGTAAAGAAGTTACATCCAGTTGTGACCAATTTATCCTTAAAAACAAAAATAAGAATATTCCAAACTCTATGCTATTGGGTAGGCGGGGCCAATTTTTTTTTACTATAGAATCTGTGAAAATCGTTTTTGCTATATCTACTTTAGGATATACATAAGTAAGTAAATGAGTAAAAAAGGGCAAGTTTTTTGCTTCTGAAAACAGCTTCTAATGTAGTCGTGTGTCCTTTAACCGATATGGTTCATTGTTAATATCAATATTTGTGTAGTAGCTTCTAAGTGTTTTCTCAAATTTAAAGCATTTTTTCGTCCAGGAAAATATTTACTACAAATGGACGGGCAGACAGACAAACAGACTTTTCTTAAACCGATTGAAATCAAGAATAAATATGCTCTATATAGTTTTTGAAGCTTCCTCTCGGGTATCGCAAATGTTTTGATGAAATGATTACATTTCCATTCCGCGGCGGAGGCCATAAAAAATTTAACAAAAATTTTTCAAAATCCGCTTTTAGCTATAAATTATTATTTGTAGTCATCGAATATAAAAATTTATTGTATTATAAATGAACTAAATTATTGGGGTCACGTAAATGTGGCGATCTGGCACCTGATTTCATGTAAATTTTTCTTAGAGCTTATGTACACCTCCTAAAGTGTAAGTTACATAATGTATAGTATATAAAACAACAAAGCAGTTGATGGGCTAAACTTGACAATATGACTGCAAAATTTACATTCGTCTTGTTGGTTTGTATTGCTTTTACAAATGCATATGAGTCAATAAATGCGAAGTATATTTGTGGGAAACATTTCTAATCAATGATATCATGTAATTTCTTTTAACTAATTAAAATGAAACAATAATAAACAGTTTCTGAAAACTTCTCAAGAACCATAAGGCATATATTTTCCGTAAGCAAATGGCTTTACAGCTTGAGTTCATTAAATGTTTATAGCGTTTATTCATGCTTCTATAACGGCTTACTTAAGTAGTTTGAGTCGGTTGCGTCCGTCTGTCAAACTATTAATGTAACTATTTCTTTTTAAAAGTTTAAGTTGGAAAGCAAGACTTGATAACGTTTTTTCTTTCCTTCTTACTTAGTCATAATTATTTTCTCATTTATTCCTTACTCCTTAGATTCTTAAGGAATACCGCGAACATTGTAAATTTTTCAGAAAAAAATTATTCTTTTTTACTGACCTAGTAGACGTTTCGAACCTTTTAGAATAGGTGGAAAAAAATCACTATCAGAAAAAATATTCTCCTTCCTTTTTCCAAAGCGCTTCAAATAGACTGCTTGGGCTATGTAAGCTTCTGCTAGGAACGTGTAGCTTAATTTTTTGTTTTTAGACTTGTTGGCCCTCTAATATATTAACGTAGGCCTTTGGGAAGTATTTATTTTCATTTAAAAGTCTTTCCAGGGAAACACACATTAGCGTAGCTTCATCACGACAACCGTATATTGGTGATAAACTATTAAATATGATTTAAATATTATTCGAATATGATTCGAAACAATTCGAAACCATTTTGCGAAAATTGTTTGAAGAAAGAAAATGACAGCGTAGGTCCTTGAGTGATGAATTATCTTTGCTTTGTCATGTACGTTTGAAGAAAGCTTCACTTAAGGTTAACGGTAATTCCAAATTCTCCAGTCTTCCCTTGATTATTAAAAATATATATTAAAATTGTTGCATGTGGAAATCAACAGCATTGAATAAATATAAGGCAAAGAGAAATGTGAAAGGTGTCGTTTTCCGTTTGCCGTCTTCTCCGGTAATTCCCAACGTGCGATTCTGTCTTTGAGGGAGGCAATTTCGAATAGAAACCCGTCGAGGCAAGAGAAGACTGTGAGGCAGTGTAATGGTGCTAGGCTTATGGGCTAATAGGAAAAGGTAATGGAAAATTTATTACAATAAAAAAAACATATGCTCATAACTGAAACTTTAAAGACATTTTTGTTGAAAAATGATTCTTCAAAATGTCCATCAGCATAACAACAAAAAAATTGCTTATATCATATATGCTTATATTTTATATATATATATCAGTTTTAGAGATGGTTTGACAAAGCGGCATTTACATAATTTTTTAATATTTAAGCAATATATTGAATTTTGTTGCAAAGCGCCCAGAAGTTATGCTTGCTTTTTTTATGTATATATGGTGTATATGTATGTATATGTCTGTGTAGGTATTTTTTATTTTTTTTTTTCATTATGTATAAGGTCTTGATCTCAACGGAAAATTATCGGTTCATATTTCTATAAGCATCGTCGCATATATTTTAAATGGTTTTATACCCTACAAAATTTGTGGCACAAGGGTATCTTAAGTGTGTGTGGATGTACACAGCATCGAAAAGGATTTGCGATAAACCCACCAGTCCGCCCGCTTAATTATCGGATTGTAATTTTCGAGATATTTTGAAGAAATTTGGCCCAAGGCGGAACACAATTTAAAATGGTTCGAGCTGGACCATTTTTTCGACCACTTTCAATATAATAATGTATTAAGTGAAGTGATTGTTGTTGTGTTATGTTGAGGCATTTAATGGTGGGTCGTGTCCGATCATAGTGTTTTTACTTATTATCTATAAGAAATAACTAATTATTTATCTGAGCAATGTGGCAGGCAGGTCACATGTAATTAATAAATGCATTTGATGCGCCCACGTTTCACACATAATAATATGCATAAAGCAGCATAGATAAACTGTTTGATGGCCGTCTCTGCTCATGTAAGTGCTATTCTCGTTGCACTTTATATTCGTAGTACAATTCTCTATATAACATATGTTGACAATGTGTGGCATATGGGAGTGATGCCACGTTTTCGCTTCATAGACAAAAACGGTCATTCCAATATTGAACGTTATTTGTAAAAATAATAATCTATAAATTGAAATGATAATCGATTTATTCTGTGTGTTTGATCAAACATCAAAGGTTTGCAAATTTTTGTTAAGGCTTTTTTTTTTTTGGAAATTGTTGATGATCTTATATGCAAATGTTATATTTACTACGAACGTTCGCATTTGTTCTCGGCATTTCTCTTTCTGATTTTATTTCCGAAGCCGAGACAGTTCATGTTAGATTATTCTATATAATAAATACTTTAGTTTTAGCAGTATTAAGTTCATGAACAAATCAATTCAAAGAACAAAATCATATTTTAATTCTCATCAAACCTTTGATTTAGTTTAGTCGCATTATCCATAGTTTTTTTTTTTTTTTTTTATTTTCCTCTTCGCATGGGTTCTAAATGATTGCACGTCAGCAGCGACCAATTTTGTGATCTATAACCTATCATGAATTCATTATATCGGCATGATCATGTTATCTTTCCAACCATATGTCGCTTCATCAAATAATTCCGTTACCACTATTACTCATTTAGCGTAATTTTCTGATATAATTGCAAAGGTATTTAACGATTTTGAAGAGCTTATTTCATTGTGGTCCACTTTTTTTATTTGAGTTTTACTAAAAGGGTTCCCTGTGTTTTTTATTAAGCAAAACAGGACTTGGTGTTTTTCTTCATTTTTAATTTTTATATTTTAAATTAAAGAACGAAATTATATGTTTTGGTAAGCAAAGCCAAGTTAGATATTCTGCTAGTTCTGCATCGGTTCTGTAGAATTCTTGTCAAATATTTTTTGTCTGACTTCGAGTATGGTACCCAACTAAAGTGCTACTAATATAGAGGTAATAATCATACATAACACTAAAATCGTGTAAAAGTGAAATCGCATAAAAGCGTAAATCGTATGAAGACGAAATCAAAGAAAGTGTAAAAAAATTTAGAAATAAAACTATTTAAAAGCAAACCGTATAAAACTGAAGTCGCGTAAAAGTGGTGTTGTATATATAAAAATTGGTTAGAAGTAGAATATGCCTATTTAATTTTTTACATGCTTTTTTTTTGCACGAAATTTCATTTAATACGAGTTGAAAAGAACAAATGATTCTGTTGTTGTTGTTTTAACACGATTATCAATATTCTACCTGATCTATGTATGGACTGAAGGCGTAAAGCATTTGTACGCAATTTAGTACGGTTTTTCAAAGTATAATTTATTTTTGATGATATATTTAATGAATTAAAATGCATAAGCACGAAATAAATTCTTAGATGGATTCTATCTGCCTGAGTGGCCGAGTAGGTAAGTGTCTCGACTAGCAACTCAATGGTTGCGGGTTCAAATCGCAAGTGCGGTAGAGTTTTTAATAAAAGCCGAAAGCCCTAGATGCTAGTGCTTTAAGACTTTAGTCTTAGAATTTATTCTCTGGATAAATTTATAATAATAATAATAATAATAATAATAATAAGCGGATTCTAATAAGAATTTTTTAATATTGTTGATTGTACTGTTTAGTTGCTTTTTTAGGTCTGGAAAAAATCTTTTTTGTTTTACACCAATGTTCGTATGTACCTCTCGTACAACAAGAGAATTAGGTGTAATTGAAAATGTAGAAAAGCGTAGAAACAAAGTCGTCTAGAAATAAAAACGGGCAAAAGTAAAATCGCGTAAAAGTAAAAGCATATATATACGAAATAGTCTAAAATTGAGATAGAGGAAAATGTAGAAGAGCGTAGAAATAAAATCATTTAAAAATAAAACCGTGTAAAAGTGAAAACGCTAATATGGTTTGAAAGTAAATAGTTTGAAAGTGAAGTCGTGGAAAGGTATACATAAATATACTCATATACTTCCATATATTTACATATATGCATTTATACATCAATATACGTATATATATGGAAACTGATGTCTCCTTGCACTGTCTGTGAATCATATTAACAAAGAAATTTTCCAATTGACTAAGTAAAACAACAAAAAAAAACGTTAAATGACAGAGCTGACTTTGCATTGATGCGAATCACGTCGTACCCATTACCTAGAGGTAATATAACAAAACTAGATGTAGGTATATAACAAAACTAGATTCCTTCTATTGCATGCCCTATAGAGCAGAAAGAATGTATATATAGTTGTATAATACAACATATAATTTATAAATAAATATGCAAGTTTTATTGCTTTCACTCTTGTCATGGGCGAAATATTTGGGATACCCTATGATTCTTGTCCTAAGCTCATGCCTCTTAACTAATTTATTACATTTCATTTTACTAAGAACTTGATACAAAAATATACTACAAGTAACATGTTAACACATTTTACATACTAGCATCCATAAACATAAAAAAAATATTCTGAAAAGGTGTGAGAAGGTGTCAGATGTTTTAACAGCGTATGTGTAACTGTGTGGTAGTCGCAACTTCGTGACTGTTTTTTTAGTTTAGTTCTTTCCAAAAACTTGTTTTAGTTCAAATTGAACAATAGCGTGTAAATGTATAGGAACAAAATGTTGGGTTAATTGAAAAGTGCGCAGAACAATGACGCAATTTTACATAGTTTTTAACAATTTCAAAATACATAAGAACTCTTTTGGATTGTTTAGAGTTGATTTGAAATTTAGGATGTACAAAAAAAAAAAAAAAACAGGAAAAAGCAGTTAAAGGGAAAGCGAAGGCATCTTTTGCAAAAACTGTTCCCCCTGTTGTTGGTGGACGAGTAAACTGCTGTGTAAGCGTGCATGATGATCTTTGCTCTGAAAAGAGTCCTCCTTACTAAATCACCCTAATTTTCGGTGTCCATCGTCGTGTCTATCCGCATCGAGGATTTCTTCTGGCTGGCCCAATACAAGCAGAAACCATTATTTCCTCTTTAACTGAACTTATAACTGTTAAAGTCATGACTAAAGGGTTTTTTTTATCGTTTGACGAAGGAACCAGGCTTCCTAAACTTATACAAATATGTACAATTCAAATTTAAGAGTGCTTACGAAACAATTACTTAAAACGATTTCATAGCAAATGGGAAACTTGCCTCATCACCGCTGAGAACTTGGACCATTGCAACGAGGGAACGAGTGTGGGAGCGATATAAGTTATTGAGCTTTGCAATAGTCAAAGCCACGAAAATCGACGAAACAAAGTGAGAGAAATGCCCTTAACTCCTTATCTTGCAAAAGTCTCTATCTTCAGATTGATGACAAAATATAATAACAATAAAGTATCACTTAAATTTTACGGAATAAGAAATGAATATGAAAAAGTTCGTGAAAGAAGATTGTCCTTAGTGAGAAAAAGTTCTTCAGGGAGCAAATGCCTCGATTTACAGAGGTGTCCTTATAAACCATACAGTGTTAAAGTGCTATGCTGTGAAGAGGGGATCCGTAGATCCTAGGCGCTAAATGTCAAAGAACATGCCAAACGCCAATGATATTGTACTAGAAAATAAAATCATTTGTAGTTTTCAACCCGTAAACTTTCCAATTACCCTAAAGTTATGTTAGGCGCTTGCATGTATATTGCTCAATTGGTAAAATATATAACAAACCAAACATTTTCCATTATTTCCTACAACTTTTTCCGATCTTTCTGGCCACATGGCGACACTGTGCCGAAAAAACGGTATTGGTTTGGCAGCGGTGCAATTATCGACCCCTTTTCGCGCTTCCACAAGTCATTTTGCATCGATCTAAACCAATAAGTAACGAAAAAATATCATGGAATTTTTCCCTACAGGCTTTAGAATCATGTTAGTTCGATAATATTTAGAAGGTGTTAATTCATAGCTAATTAAAACAAAACATTGCGATCATTGTTTACCCCGACGTGTTTTGGAAATGATCCAAAATTCCTGAAAAGCTCGCTATATTTTCCTGTATCACTTCTATAAGGTTGACATTGCATCACAGGCTTGTGGAAATATTTGCTACGTTCATCAAGCTAAACCGCATACAGTTTTAATGAGCGGGGAAAAATTGGTAGAGCCTACCAAGGAGCTTTGATGCATTCATCAGATGGGATGGATCTTGGCCGTTCCCACCATGATTTGTTTTGCTCTCTTTACCACCTCTCTTAATGATTCAAAGTTAGTTTTAAAAATGATCTGCTGAAGTCACTTAGTTCAGCATTTCTCTCAAAAGTGCTATAGTGGTGCAATATTGGCATTATGAGAAAAATGGCAATAACTTGTCGATCAATATGGCATATTTTGGTTTAACAAACTTCGTTTAAAATATATCTATATGTAAGAGAAATATGTTTGCATTTTTATTAAAAAGACGCCACGAAGTTTTTATTCTCACCTTAAATAAATTGACTGAGTACGGGCTATTAAAACAATTGCAACACAATACAATAAACAACGCTATCTGTGTATGAAGCTTAGCCCTATAAAAGAAAAAATCTTTCACAATATGAATTTTATTGTAGTCATTAATCATACGCTTTATATACATTTATGTATCTATGCATAATTGTATTTATAGCACGCGTGCTAATAGGACTTTAACGTCGTAACATGATAAGTGTAAGCGTGGATTGCAGTTTTTGGGTCAGAAATGCCCCCACCCTTAAGAGTTGCGCATTGAAATCGAAAAATTACGTGGTAAGAGGTAAGAGGTATTTTGTAAATTGGAAATACAGGGAACAAAGAAAGCGACGAAGAGAGATAACAGAAAATGAACGATGAATGAAATGAAAAAAAAAGAAAAGAGATAAACGTGCACATATATAATCGGACCTAAAATATATTTCATAGGTATTATAAGTAAGAATGCAAAGAAATTTCAAATCATTCATTTACACACGTTTACAAAACATACATATATGAATACATATAGAATAATTTTAAATGACTTCTTGAGATTAATAATAGCTGAAGAGCTACTGTTGTCGACATTCTCTGGTGTTTATCTTTCAAATTTCCAGGGATTCCTGTAATGTGCTTTTTGGCTCTCGAGAGCTTTCATTTCAATTATTGATGATTGCGTACATGCTTTATTATCTATTCAAATTGTTTTAATGCTTGTATGTGAACTTTGTTAAGACTAGAGATTCAATGCAAGTTAATTTAGCATAACTGGGATCAATCGTGCTGTGAACTAACCTATAGAAACAGACGTATTGAGAGATGGGTAAATAGAGCAGAAGAAAAAAGGAGCAAAGCAAGGGAAAAAGAATTGAAATGGAATTAGGAACTAGAAGGACATGAAGGCAAACATGTTGTGAAATGGCCAATTAGCCGCGCTTAGGGATCGATAGAGCAGCAGCATGGCTAAAACATGGTTAACAAGAATGTAGTCTGAAGAATTAGAAAGCGATACAAATAAATTTCATAAGAAATTTTTTCTGCTCAACAATGGCTGCAACTTGTGAACTCTTGAACGGTATATTCTCATTTTCTTTATTTGTTGTTCTTCCCAACTGAAGGGGTAGAAAGAAAAAAAGGATAAGAACTGCAGGCCTTCAAAGCTTATATATATATATATATATATATATATATATATATGTATATGGGAGCCCGCTAAGGATAATGAAGGCTGAGATGTATAGAGGCAGAGATGATTACCTTTACTTATAATTTCATACTAGTCAAATCTCCTAGAACCTATGAAAAATTTTTGTACGTGCATCTCAATCAGTAAATCTTTTAATTTTTCGATAGAATTGCTTAGGGAATCCTGAAAAGTCAACCAATTTTCCTATTTGTCATATATTTTTTTGCATCTTGAGTTTTGCTGTGCACGTTAGCGATAAAAAATTTCTTTAAAAACGAGTAAGAAAACTATACTCGGCTTTAGCCGTTTTAAATATTTTTACTTTAATTAAATAAATCTCCATATGTTAGAGTCGATAGTTCCGCAAAAAAGTTACATGAAAGTCTTCTAAAATCTTTAGGAAATATCAAAAAATCAATCCGAATTACATAGCTCAACGTATTAAATTTTTTTGAAAAAGAAAGAAGAAATTAACAGAAATCTAAAATTTCGATGATCTCTTTACATACATACGTGCATTTAGGGATTCTATCCCTATGTAACGATAAAAAGCAAACAGAAGAAAATCCTTGAAATACATCCGAAATTTTTACAAAGTGTTTATATATCCGTTTATCATTTATTATGTTTTAGGATTTTAGGGATTTATGAGTTGAATTCATGCTAGTTTTGCATTTCATAAGGAATCTTAAAAAATTATTATGTGTTGTGTATGTGTCCTTCTAATGTCTTAAATAAGTTGGTCGACAAGCGTATTCAACTCTAGCGCCTATCGTGTTTTCTAATTAATTCAGCTTCTTTCTCAACATTACCTGTGCAAAAAAAGCGAAACGGGGGGAGAAACTAAAGAAAGATTTCCGTAACCATATCGTCAATGTTTTTTTCTACTTAAAGTTATTGAATGACGCAATTTATAATTTGATGTCATCGTTTGGCTGAGTTGATAATTTTTCCATTTAATTAATTTAATAGGAAATTCATTTCAAGCCGGAAATTTATAATTTTATTTGAAAACTAATCTACAGAAATATATTTATAAACATGTAAAAAGAATTTAATACTAATAAATAGCATGCAACTGGTATCGTTGATAATAATATTTCTCAAAGACGCTGTAATAATTTTACTAGCAATTCGCTTTAGGGTACGAATAAATTGCAAATGTCTTGCTCCCTATACCTCTCTCTTTCCATCTATCTTTCTACATAATTTTATACATAATCCGAGCGCGAGTTGGTTGCCACACCGTTTTATCGAATTCGTTGAAGGATACCTGTTATCTGTCTGTCCTCTGTTTCGCTTACTCTCTCTCTCTCTCTCTCTCTCTCTCCCATTCCATCACGACATATTATCGGGAAGTGAATTGGCCAGCGGTGCACTCTGCCTTTATCTCTTTTACTCTCCCTCTCTCTCTCTCTCTCTCTCTCTCTCTCTCTCTCTTTCTCTCCTCCCGTCTACATATATATCTGCATACATCGCTTTGCATAATTTTGTTGGATTGGAGTTGGCCAGTGCTGTAATGGTCCTCTCCCTCTCTTGCCCTCTCTAGGTCACTTTGCACAATTTTCTCCAATCGCATCAAATTAGCCAGGGGAAGATGTTTGGCCAACGTTATCTTACATAATTCAGGCAAATTGCTTCAAGGATATTTTCTCATACAATGTTCTTAACTTTTTCATAAAGTTTTCCATAACATTTATTCTAGTTTCTTTGAACGTTTTTTAGTCATCAATCAAATCAAATATCCAAGTATTATCCAAATCTTTTATCAAACGCCCAGTTCGATTGTTAGAGCATTACAGAAACTTAAGTTCTCGCGATGGAAGAACATTTGTAAAGTCCTCTGAAAATATTTGAAAACTCACAACATTGACGAGCACACGAGCATCAGGATTGATGAACATATAGCTTTAATTAGTAAAAGTCTTAACGAAGGGTTTGAATGTATCGACTGCGCGATTTATTTTTTTTGTGGAACGATTTATACCTGCAAGGGCAAGTAAAATCGAATAACTCAAAAACTGAAACGATGACGCTTGCCGTTAATGCGGTGGAATGACTTTTAAGCTTTTATACAGAAAAATTATGATTTTAATAGAAAAATCAATAAGAACATCGGAGGCCGGACAAGGCCGATCATTAGATACCCCACATCAACTCTTATAGTACTGCTATCCACTTGGTTTGGTAATAATACACCAACAAGTACATATTTTCATGCTCAATCGTACTTTCCATGAGAGCCCGAATATTGAAGAAAACCCGTAAATATTTGACGATATCCAAAGGAGTTAAAAAAATTGATCTATGTGATCCGAATTGCATACCCTTAATTTTTATACTAGGTTCCTACTATAGATCAACCATGATCAGAAAATAACAAAAATTAAACCGTTTTCTGAAGAAATCTTTTCATGAGAAATCTTACATGGAGTGGGGTTGGAAAAATAAATCCATATGATTCAACTTTAGTTCACTTAATTTTCATGTCAAATTACTGCCATAAGCAAACTTTCAACGTAAAACGTTACAGATAAGGGTTTTTGGTCATAAGATGATTTACATTTCCTGAGAAGCCTTATATGCGGTGGTAACCCAGAAATAGACCTTCGTGGTCGAAATTCGGTAAAATTGATTTCTTTGTCAATTTACTATTATGAATCTATTGGAATGACTTCCTTTTACCATATAAAACTTCAATTTATATATGAGATGGGTTCAAAAAATTGCCTCGGCCGAATCAAATGCTTTGTACTAATTTAGAATGTCAAAATACTATTACGCAGCGGGCTTTGTCGGAAAATTGTGAAAATTGCAATTTTTAAATATGGAGTGGTCAAAAAAAACATCGATCCACACGCTTTCCATAGCGTTCGTTCTTCATCCAAAGCATCTCAAAAATTTGCGACCTGTCGACTGGACACAAGAAAACAAGATGGACAGTCAAGCTTAAATCGATTCAAAAAATTAATCCGATTTGTATATTGAAACGTACGTCTATTTTAACCTCGTCTGGGTGTTGCATATGTCCTTGCAAACACTTGCCCCAGATATGAGGTAAGGCATAAAAAGTAAAATAAACGTTCTTTTAAATCGAAGCATAAATGGGCTGTGGTAAGAGAGCTAGTAGCGAATGAATTAAGCAGCATTTCGCAAACTAAATAAGATTAAGGCCAGACAAGCTGAGATCCATTCACAATCGTTTTCCCAGGAAATCGGACTCTTTGTGGCTCAATCCATATCTATTCTTTCGCACATACATGAACTTCTTATGAAAATGTATTGAAAACAAAAACAAAATTAAAAAGAAAAACAAATTTTTTAAATACTATTAAGAAAGATAGGAGTTTAGTTCTATATGCAAAACTTTTTCTTACTTTCTTTATTTTCTCGCGTAACCGTGCAGTAAAATTACACAAAAAATAATGTTTAGCTCGTAACATAAATCAAAGAATTATTTACAAAACTAACATTCGTTATATATGTACATAATGAGAGTATTATTATATATGTGAGTATGTAATATACGAGCTCATGCAAACAAATAGATATATATATATATATAGTTCACGTATTTATGCGTTTAAATATTATTATAAATGCATATATATATATATATATATATGCACACATATATGAGATATAATGATTGTGTGCGTTTTAAAAGTTTTCGTTTCACTTTATCGTTTTCGCTTCTTTTTGATAGTAATGCAAAGACAATGACGCTTTATTCACTTTGATCTTTCTATGGAAGGGAAACGTAATTGTAATTGTATTTTATACTCACACACGAGACCAGAGTAAAATAAAATTGTTGTTCAGTTTGTCAGAAACCGAAGATCACTAAATATGTATCAAATATGTATTTATAATGTAAGTAATATTACGAACTGATACACAAAAAGCATATTGAAGCATATTTAAAACGATCCAGATCAGACGCTTATCTCTAAAATTGTAGGAAAGACTTAGGCATAAATCTTAATTCAAAATCTTACTTGATATAAAGCCCATCAGATTTCACGACTGCGTTAGAAATTCGTCGAAGGTCCAGAGAAGCAAACTTCTGGTGTAAATACATCCCTAATTGGAAAAAGGCTACCATAATTGTTAATCCACTACAGCAAAGCGACACTGTAAAAATGGTTTGGTTCAGTTTTTGAATTCTGGGAAATTTTAAAATTAACAGAAACTTATCCAAGACCTAGTTGTTATTATTATCCCTACTATAGTAGATCTGTTGAGATGTCAATAGAATCTTTAGCAATATTGATACAGATTTGATTAAAATCTAGATTGCTCAGCACTCGTCTTATGCTGAGTTTTCTTACTTATTTTTTATGCATGCTACTAAGGTACAAGGTAGTTGTATTAATATTTTATGATATCTGTAACACCTAGTATCACAATTTATATAAATTTTTAAAAATATTGCATACAACGATCAATTCTTGACTCGGTTTAGCTACATACGTTTACACGTCTACCTACGTGAGGACGAAATGAAATAGAACAATAAAAGTTGACGCACAGTTCGTTAGCTAGGCAAGCGGGCTTATACTCAAAGTTATACTTGAAAATCTACTAAGGAGCTAAGAAAGTGACAAATTCACGATATCTGACCACATACATCCTTGAAGAGATAATTGATATATACATCTATGTCCACAAAGTGAAGGCCATTTAATTTTTTGGCTTTTTTGAATCTATTCTGGCCTCTTTTTGCGGATAGCTTCTTATGAGTGCGCCCAGCGTTACGCTCAGGAAGAAATTAGAAAACCCGACTATGTATATAATAGTGGAGGCAATAATTCCCGGGAGTAAGTAACATAAGATATTTTTTTTGTCAAGTTCATCGTTAGCCACCAGTATAGTCTTCTTCAAGATGCAATTAGTTCACCTCATCTCTAACAATTCGATGTCTCTTTATACAGAACCATTTATCAAGATTTTCAAGACATGCGTTAGTTTCCGCAATGATGTCGTCGTTTGTTTCCAACTATTTTTGCTGAAGCATCCTTTTGACGTTTGTAAGCAGATAACAGTTGCCACTACGGGCACCAAATCGAACTTCAAATCAAGCGATTTTATAATTGCACTCATTGACTTGTGGCTTGGTGCTGTTGTTCTACAATCAACAAAGACTGTAAAGACTAATTGCGAAATATCTTTTCCGTACGAAATGATGAATAGAACGTCTTTTGATTTCTTTAGGATGTCAGCTATCTTTTACAGTTTTGCTGCAAAACCATTCTTCTTCGCAGTTTACCACCTCGTTTCAAATCCACAAACCACGGGCAAGTTATTGTTTTCAACGCTTTTTATCATCAAAAGGCATTGTCTAATCAACACATTAAATTCGGAGTTTTTCATTATTTTAAAATTGAGAAAAATAGCGTCACAATAAAGGTATTTCACCTGGTGGACATGTAATCGAAGAGATATGAAATTCTAATAGGCGTCGCTCAAGCATAATATGCATTTTCCAAGCATAATATGGATTTTTTTTCCAGAGACGACAATTATCTATCAGTTCCCCAAATGACTGGGGAATATTCAACGCAATTTCTTAAGTAGTTTTTTCGTCCACAAAACTGTTCTACTTTGTGAAGCATTAAGCGTTTAAAGGGTTCAAACGCTACGCCAATTTCCTTAGTTCAACTTTTGTTTGCATTCAGTCACATTACTTGAAAGCAAGTAACATTATCTTATCTCTTTATTTATCTATTTTTGTTTCTGTTATAATGGTGGGCACGCAAGTTTCGCTGTAAACTGAAAATATGACTTTCTTGCTTGTGCTTTTTTTGTTGTTTCCTTCTTCTCTTTGCTCATTTACATAAACACAGAAACAGAAAAACTAATTCTAAACAATTAGTCAAATGTTTGCATTTCAAGGTTTTCAGTTTATTTTTCCACCATTTAAACTTTGAACATTTATATGTAGTAGTGATTGTGTGTGCGAGTGTGCGCATTTGAAAACTGACAACAGAGTAATTTGAACAGAGCATTTGCTTTGTTTTCACATTCAAGGGAAACAAGAAAATGAACGTTTGTAACTTTGACTATAATTTTGATCAAACAGTAAAGAGAAGTCGCCGGCAACGATTTGACAATAATCTGGTAGACGATTAAAAATCGATATGTGCACTGTATGTGAGTACGAGCGAATAAATGAAAACAATGAACAATGTAACAAATGTAATGTAATTAATCGCGTTGACCACTCGTTGCAATTTTTAAAATCATCTACTTTTTATGAACTGATGTTGTCATAATCGTAGTACCATGCGATGCTATGATGTAGACTTTTTTTAACATAAAAATTTCACGCACTTACGCTGCTAACTACGTACGTATCTTGAGTTCCTGCTCATTTACAAGAGCTTTTTTTATAAAGTCTTTCAAAAGAAGATCTTTCGCCTGCTTAGCCAATGATGTTAGACCGTAAAAAAGGCTTTCTTAATACGTTTGATGTCAAGCAGCTTTTGAGCAGACATCGTTGACACATCCCGGAAACGTGCACTTTATGCACTGTTATCAGTACACATATACCGTTTTCGACACACGCTAACAAATTGAATAAATTTTTATGGATATTTCTTTTTTGGGGTTTATGAGAGATAATACATACTTTGCCATGCTGTTCCGAATAAACATAAGCTTCACATAATGATAATGGCGATTAGTTTCTAGATTCTATATTTTAATCTAAAAAATTGTGCTTAACGTACAATTGAATTTTAACGTCTGCTAAAAGTGGTACCAATGGCAACGAATGTGTTGAATTGTCTCAAGACCATTTGAATCAAGTAGCAAAGGGTGACTGCTTATATTCTTATTGAAAACTAAGGTTTTGAACTTTTTTTGAAGGTTGCTTTTTTCCTTTCTTGTATTTTTTTTTTTTTTTTTGATGAATCGAAGAAATTGAGAATCGAGGGCATGTACAAGATAAAAAAGAACGAAAAATATGGAAAGAATTAAATTCACCTTTTTTTTAACTAAAAGAAGAAAATTACACTTTGCGTGCGTACACTCGGACCACCTTCAAGGGAACCATCTCGAAAAGACCGTTTTTCGTGACTTGAACCAATAGACTCATGCCTGTATTTTTAGCAGTTCCTGAAGTTTCGAATAAGAAAATGCAGCCCGTACAAGAACATTTTGGACATTTCTGCAGGCTAACTAGATACCCTATAAATGTAAGTGAAAAGAAAGAAAACTCCATGGACTCTGTGGAGTAACTCGCCAAGAAATTTGTTGCTTCTGCCATTTATTGGAACGTAGTTAACGTTTGGAAAGACTCATTATTTCGTTGAGTTTAACCATCCATGAAGAATGGTTGAATATCTTTCTTTACCGTCACCAGCCGTAGTCATACATTTTTAAAGCACTTGCTTATAGCACCTTGTATCGAAGAATCGGTTTCTTATGATAATTTGGCTTTCGGATATCTTTCATCAAAAGCGAATTGTGAGGATATGCGGTTTTGTCCTGGAATTTTAAATAGTCTTAATTGATCTTTATTCATCAGCGAATTTCGATAACTGATACTTATGAGTTATAGAGAAAAAATGCACAAGACAGAGCTACGATAGCGCCGCCGCCGCATTTATCGCATTATCGAATCGGGGTTGTTTTCATTGGTATAATAACCGTCAAATTTCAGTTTCTTGCCTAAGGGAATAAAAACAAAAGGAACATAGTGGTGAGAGATAGTGATGGAAGTATGGGCGGATAAAATATGCTATGATCTTATCCTGATGGAGGATTAGTTGACAAGCCAGTACTAATCAATTCTTCCATGCAGAAGATGAATTTTATTTTAGGAAATTAATTGAAAAACTTTACTTATCCAGTTTGCACTCCAGTCGATTCCATTTTCATTCAAGTGTTCGCATTGCCAACATCCTCAAAAATAACTCGTATATAATGTGCAACTAGTAAAAAAAATCGCGGTCATAATTGCGAGATTGTCATTTCAAAATTTTAGTATTTATTCATAAGCCATACCACCCGTTTCGCAACGCGAAAACGTAGACTAAGTTATGCTGTATTCCCATAACCTAATTTCTTTAGGAAAAGATAACTTTCGCGCCTTTTCTTGAATAATTCATTAACAGTATGAACGCATACACAATGGCCCAGTGCCACAGTATCTAACGGAATGAACTGCATAAAGCAAACCACACTAAAAAAAAAAAAAAAGAAATAAAAAAGAAAATTGCACAATTCCACGAACGGCCACAACATGAAAAGGAATACGCATGTATGCAACGTAAGTAAATAAACAAGAGCATACCAACAACTCTTGATACCAAAAAAAAAAAAAACTGCTTACTTAACACAGCTAACAGCAGACCACACCTTACTCCAGTAGACAGATTGTTCTTATGGGCCACTATTTGGAAAGTGAGATTGCGTCAGCAGAGTGAAAAGAACGAATCGCTATTAAATCTGCAACAACCCACTTTTACTGCAATATCTTAGTTTATGAAAATTTTTCTCCCTGACACGTTGTTAACCACTTCACCTCTTACTCCTTCTCTCACTCTCTCTTTCTTTCTATTTTTTTTTTGCCCCTCTCTCGCTCTCTCTTTATCTCTCTCCCCATCGCTTTTAGATTTGTTAATAAAGAACCAGAATCGAATAATCCAACAGAAAAAGAAACGAAAGAAGAGAAAGACCTGAAACCTGACTGCAACCAGTTTTATTTATTTGCGTTCTCATTTCATGTGCTCTCCCCTTTGCCCTCATTGCACAATCAAGAATAGAATCTTTAAGCCAGCAAAATTTACACTGTCGTATGTACTTACTTTGTGCACTACGTAGACAAATGCATACAAACCTTTTAACAGCCAACCAATGGTAAAGATACATATATACATGCAGATGGATTACGTGTTTTACGAAGCGGATCAGGTAAACTTGCATACATAGATACGCACATACAGGATATCGATATGACAAAGAATATGCTTTTGGCAGAACGTGTCTTTATGGGATATGTGGCCACAAAAAGGAAAGCACCAGCAAAAGTTTTCACCAACACCAATAAACATGCATGGCTATCAAGTAGGAATGCATTTTCATATCGAAAAAAAAATTAGTGGTAAATAAAAATTTCAAAAAAAGCTTTAATCATCTTAATCTTAAGGTAAATAAGTCTAAATAAAGTTTTGTTTTTTGTCTGAAACCACCTCGATTCGCAGTCAGATGAGAGTAATTAAATGAGCGGCCCTGAGAACCACTTCGATTCACAGTCATATGAGAGTAATTAAATGAGCGGGCCTTATCATTTTTCACACTAACATATTATGCACCGAACACAGAAAGTCTTTTCCACTCTTTTCACAATAACATTTTTTTAAATGTTTTGCTGTTGAAAAACATGCGGGTTTAATAGCTTTAATTTTGTCTTGTATAGTGAGCACCTAAAACCGTCTCAGTAAAAAACTTTCCAATATTTTGTTTTTTTTATTGCCTGACATCATACACAACGATAGACGAGCCGTGGATGAGGGAACTAAGCGTAATCACAAACGAAGTCGTAATATGAAAAGGCTTTCTAAATCCCACAAATTTACCTTTATAGCAAAAATTGTCTTAAGTCTTGTCTTATTGGAAAGTTGTATACTGCTGATCGATACAGTTCTTCATAGCGTTAATCGATTCGGATCGATTAAAATATTCCCTTGCAGCGCGAAGATTTGCAGACTTCATACGCACTGAATTAAAAGTTTGACGCCTACAGAGCGTTTAGAGGGTTTAGGGTGCACTGATTGTCATTCGATTTCTTGAGCGAAAATAATCTCAAATGAAAGCCAGTTTAATATAGGGTATTCCAACATTCCCGCAAAAAACCGTTTTAATAGAAAACAGGTAAGGACGTTATAGTACTGTACACCAATTTGCTTTGTTCATGAGAAAGTTCATTCATCATTATTCGCTCATTTTGATAATAATACATCGAAAATTAAACATTAATTCCGTGCAGGGTCATACTTTGCATGAAAGCCAGTAAATTAGAGCATATTCAAAACATCACGTGGCGGGAAACAGATTTACTAAATTTAACTTAATTGCTTAAAGTTTATGGTTTTTCATTTTCCGGTTAAAAAAAACTAGAAATCGGACTTTCCCTCCATATAAGGGTTTGCTTTTCAAGGTAATTCCTATAAATTGGTGCTAAAAAGTCCAAATTCCAAATTTGTTTGCAAAATTGCTGCTAAATGTGCACCACAAAATATTGAAGGGAGTAGGGCTCTAGAGCCATGTGGTTCACATGTCGTCCACTTCATTTTCATGTCAAATTATTACCATGAATAAATTTTCATTAACAATTAGGCCTTTTTGACATATAAGGATTTATATTCCCTGTACTATTAGTCAGCAACTTTTGTCAAGAACTTTGGACCTTGCGCCCTTTTCACCTTGCTTAAATGATGATGTTCGTGGCCATTAGAATCTAATTCTTCAATCAACTGAACTACGTAAGCATGAATATACAAATTGTTTGTGAGAAGACGGTATAGGCAGCTTCTCGAAAGGTTAGACACTTAGCAACACTCTCACGAAGTATTTTGACGTTTTGTGTCGAAGGACAATCGGAGTGTTTAAAAGCGCTCTCTTCCTCGCAAGCCCTGTTAAATTGGTCCAATCTACTTAAATTTTTTAATCAATCTTTTGCACAAACGTCGCAAAATTCAAATCTTGATAAATTTTGTGGAAACGTCGTATGTTCCAGGAATACTGACAATACTAAAATTTCATTTATCCTAACTACTCTTAAGTCTTAGCCATTACATACAATTACATTCAATAAGTGTCCGTTCTACGGGAGCCTTATTGAGTGTTATGCTTTATTCTCCTATGGGAATATACAAGAGGAAATGTACATAAGTCAATTGGATGTTAAGTAAAAACGTCAAAAACAATTTTCGTGTTATGTGCCAAATATCTACCGTTTCATATCTATATGCTAGGGTTCAACAAATTGAAACACCGGCCAAATTAGAATAAATCTTATGAAAAAAACTTTATGCTTACACTGACATTAATCAATTCACTTCATCATCAATCATTACTTTGCCTATACTATATTTTGCGCATCATTTCCGCTGATTATGCAATTCCACACGGTGTTTATTATGAGTTAGTTCATTGTATATGGTTATTTGAAAAGTCTGTGGTTTTGAGCCATTAAAACAGATAGGTGCTACTCTATTACACTGAAAGAATGCCGCTAGTAAGTAGATCTTAAAGTATATTCGAGCCAGGATGTGTGCAGTGATTTGAATTGTTTTAGAAACGTGAGATGATCAAACAAAAAGTGAAGGACAAGAATTAGAAAGAATAGCGTCTCAGGATTCACACTGAACTGTTGAAATTTTAATTACTGACGAATGAGGCCACGTGCTCCGAATCTTTAAAGACAATTTGATTAGATTTTGCACAGAAGATTCGTATGTATATATGCTCCCTGTGCGCCGTTATACTTTAGAATTTACTAAGGCCACAAAAAGGTCGCGATTTAATTTTCTCATAAATATGTCGGTCTTATGATAAAGTGAAAGAAAGGTGAACTATTTCCTCCTATCATCGTAGAAGTCTAAAGTTTAATTTGTATTTATGTATGCATTCAAGGCGACACGCAAATCTCTATTTTTATCTCTAAAGCAAACATAACAAAACAAGTCTTCGTAGATAACAACATTTATAATATATATCTAAAAGTATTTACAAATAAACGTATTTGTCCATAAACCGAACGCATACATACATGTGCGCTAAGCGATTGTTTGCGCAAATAACGTGTGAGCCTTTTTGTGTGCGCTTTTGTATATAAGAAGTTGATTTGAGCCAATAACCTACTTTAAAACATCCACGTGTATATGTCTGCCTACAAAGGCATGCCACTTATGTTCAGTGTAGTAATGGTCCGAGATACACGTATTTCTATTCTAAATGAACGCATGAAAGTTCAAGATAAACCGAATCATTTACATACCTGTTTGTAATCCACCGTAGACATGGATACAAATGTGCATCGAATTATACTTATCAACAATTTCCAGATTAATATACATATATTTGTGAATGTGTACGATTTTTTAAAGCTTAAAATTCATCTATAAGCATCTAAGAAAATCCCCGAGAAAAATACATTGTACCGATAAGTGAGCGGGAGAATAAGTTCATTAATCGGAGATAATTCCACAAAACTAATGATATACTCAAAATTTTTCCATCGACCGTATTTAGCGGCTTTGAATCTGATGTCCGCAAGCTGCTATGGTAGATGCTTCAACGCATATTCTGCTTCCTCACATACTTCACGAAAGTGCTTCAATTTTCACAACCGGAGCCAGGACTGTCCCCTCCTTGCTTGCCTTGTTCATAAAAATAAGCTCAAAACTTTTATTGTCACTGATATTCTGTCTGTGTTAAAACCTATCCGGAATCTGCCTAGTTCGAGCCGGAGCACCCTTAGCAGGCGAAAGGACGCTACCATAAACCGAGATAATAAAATAAAACCCCTTTGGGTGCCTAGTCATATCGGTTTGTTGGGGAATGAGCAAGCTGATCGAGCGGCGAAGCCTACTGCTTTTGCAGCTCTAATTATGGACGAAGGAAAATGAAAGAGAAAATTATGGAAGCAAATCCACAATGCTGTCCTCAGATATAGTCCTCTGTTAACGTCCCGCTAGTTCTATCAATATATTCAACAAATATTGACAACCTCAATTGCAACACGGCAGTGGATCCTAAAGAAGTCTTCTTCTCCAATTTGTAATAAATCGCATTCTTTATGACTTCTCCTTTATTAGAAAAATTGTATTCGGAACAATTAGTTTTAGAGACAGGATGCAATACTACTTTAACATATCACTTTGTTCAAGCTATAATATCAAACTCAAAATCTAATTTTCTATTCTAAAATTATAATCATATTAATAATGAACACGAAACAAATAACAGTGAAGCTTGTCCCGAAACTGTTGAATTTAACAGCATCTGCTAAAAAAACAGGTAGCGATTCTAATGTTGAAGGCCTTTCATCATTCAAGCCAACTTCTTCTAATACTCAAAATATGAGGTTTTCAGCAATAGACAAAATTCTAAACTAGACTCGAAATAAAGAGGCGGCGTTTCATTAACAGTTTGCTATACCAAGTGGATATGCCTAAAAGAAACTATTTCCACGACAAAGATATAAATAAGTTCATAAGATTAAAAAGTGATTGAGTAAAGCAGAAATTCGCAGCCTAAAATTTTAAACCTTCAAACCCAGCTACTAGATCATCTTCTATTGTTAACACAACAAATGAACGCTGTTGACGATGCGTCGGAAATTAAAGTGCTTTTGCAGATGTCCTTCTGAGAAATCTCCAGTTTTTTCCTGTGTTGGGTGAAAGTATAATTGCTGCTACAATTGTTGCAAATTGCTTTTCCTTGTTGAATATAAAAAATTTCAATGTAAAATAGCATTCACGACAATTGGTATAATTTTTTTGAAAATGTAAATCATATTTTGGGGCAGAGTATATTATTCTTACAAAATTTGGCTTTATTTGGTTTTTCAAGGCAATTTTATTATTTTCAGTTTATTATGGATACGTTAAACGAAGACTGTCTTTTTCAAATCTTCAGCTATCTTAATCTCAAAGATCAGATTTCGTTGGAACAAATTTGTACGCACTTAAGTCAAGCCGTTAAAAGATATTGGATTTGGAAATATAAACATTGCGAATGTCATTTTTTAAAACAACCATTGTCTTCACACGAACTTCAAATTCTTTTGACGGCTATATGTGAGACGGTGGAAATAATGGAGTTTCGATTTTTTAATAAGCTTCAATATGAGACTCTAAAGAAATTTAGATATGTAAAAGCATGGAATTTCCGTTTCACCCAACTGTCGCCTTATTTTATGAATGATAATGACATAAAGGATCTGGCGGATCTATTTCCAAACTTGCGTAGTTTCAGTCCTCATGGAAATTTCACCGGTGAACACATAAAATCATGGCCTTCGCTAACCGATCTATCTCTTAGTTATTGCTGCAAACTGAACCCGCTTACCTTCGCCGAAATTATGGATAAGCTGAAATTGGAGAAATTGCAATTGAATATATTTCCAAATTATAAAGCCACTGATATATTTAACGGGTTAGATTTGCAAACGTCTTATGTCGAAAATTTGACGCATTTAAAACTGAATACATACGAATTTTATTATTTCGTATGCGAACGTTTGCCAGCTCTGCAACAATTAATTTTAACCAATCGTTATAATCCACAACAGATATTTGATGTCTTATTATCAAAATGGAAATATTTAGAAATAATGGCATTGGAAACCAGTAATATAAACCACATACTAATAAATTGCCTCAACTTAAACATGAACGTTGAAAAATTAGTCATAATCAATGACGTCAACGCGTTGCCGCTTAATGTCATTGATAGTCTACATCAATTGACCCAGCTGCGTGAACTAAGCTTTAATGCTTGCGAATTGGATGTGTCGGTTATACAGCGACTATTGTACAGCGGTTGCTCCCATCTGGAATTAATTAGTATTGCACTGTGCCAGTTTAACGAGGCGTTTTTGAAGCTCAATGTCCGCGATATTATTATCAATAGAAACAAGAACTTAAGATTCAATTTCTATAGCAATACATTAGAAAATATAAATGATAGTGAGGTATGTATCCGCATGGCTGTGTTGCATGCATCTTCTGCGCACTTATTTATTATATCGACTCATATTTTACATATATAAATTTGTTAAATTTTTCTTTATTCACAGTTACAGACGCGGAACGTAACACTTGAACTAAACGGTACTCATTCCCTTTTCGAAGTTACGGATATGCCAAATAATAAATTACTATATGAGCCGTTATGTGTAACGTTTCATTCAAAGCAAACAAATTTAAAGCAATAAATACGTTTTTTTTTCACTTAAATTTTAAAAACGATTTTCACGCCACACGATAGAAAATGGATTTTAAGTAATTGCAACCTACAGATATACAAATCGAAAAACATTTTGTCTATATAAATTCTTCACTTGCAAGCATGTCTTAAAACTTTCCCTCGAAGTTCTTTCAATCCGCATCGTCTAGGAAATAAGAAACGCGACACGGCATACCTGCATTTTGGCCGCAAGTATAGCAAATGCCGCTAACAGTGAAGACTTAGCACCTTCCACCATTCGGACGCACTCTGTGCCTCTCTTCCCATTTCTTAAAAATTTTGTCTTTAGTCTTACATAAGTAACAATCTATCCAATATGCTATTACAATGGGTGTTAATTTTCCAAGTACTTCTTCTACAACACCGTTAATTCATATTTTGCTATATCGAAACCGTGTTATATGAACGTTTTTTTATTTATTATTGCTTACACTAAGATATAATTAAGGGGTCGGTTCAAAACCAACCAAAATGTGAGTATTGCAGATACATTTGGGTCAGAGATATTTTCGTCTTAAAATTTTTCATATATGCACGCATAAACATTTATATACACATAAACATCGTAATCGAACTGAAAGATTGTTCTTAATTTCTATTTTCAATTTTTTTTATTCGCAAAATGTTTGCTTCATGTCTATGTTTTGTACTTTATTTTATATATTATACGTTATTTTCGGAACTAAAGTGCGTCACTTGAAATTATCAAATGGGTCACTTAAATGTTGATACCGTATAAATCACAGGAATATGCCGCGCTAAGTCGAAACCGTGTCTTAAGATATACATTTTTATAATAGCGTAAATTTCTTTCCCTATATACATAGGTAAGGCAAAAGAGAGAGGAAAGTAAGCAGTTGCTCATATGCCGTCGACGAGGACGGATCGTCAGACACTGTTCTCTTTTAAATTGAGCAGGATTATATTTTTATTTGTTTACACATCAAATTAATATACATATATATATGCTAATAAACATATTAATATATTAAATTATTTTTTGACCACTCGGTTATTTCCTTTTCACATATAAATAAGAAGGTAACTTAGTTTTAATGTTTACACAAAAAAAGAAAAAAAAGAAAAATATGACATTCAACGATTCATACATCACGCCCAAGGATGAGAGTATATTCATTTTTAAAGACGCTTGCAGCAGCCTTGTGGAGGCTGTGGAGACCCTCTAAAGCCTCATATTCCAAATCGATTTAAGTATATCCGCGTATCCGCCTATGTGATGATAGATTTCACATTTGCTAAAACCATTGGAAGTTATTGCACACAGATTGGTATTAAATATGGATTAAATTGGTTCAAGGACCCGCCTACAATGTAACATAAACTGAGAACACCTCCAATTTTTAGTTTTTATTTAGTACTGAGCAAATAAAATTATAAAATTTTCCACATATATGCTATGGGCGATACTATAATATCTTCGCAAAAATGGAAAGAATCGGCGATGCCCACCTGATAACAAAAGAAATCAAAATTTCATTGTTTTTTTCAAAATATTTGTAGTGCCCAGAAGAAAGCTGCAGAGATCCCACTACCTATATGATACTTGACCAGCACCAAAAACTGAATGGATATTAGCAAGTCAGCATATGTCCCTGCGTGTGATGTTTATGTTTAGCATTTCCTAGTCGCACCCGTGAAGATGTTGCTTTCAAATTTGTTATGAACATTGGAAGTTCTTCAACGCAGCTTGTTGGTGAGAATGCTCCTCCAAACAGGTCAAAAAATAAGCTCATAGTACAACGTCAAGTAAGAACAGCTTGTTTGCCCAAAACGAAAATTAATAGATTTTCTGCTCGTCACTTGTAAGTTACAACAATAAGATCCACTTGAATAGCCACGTAGGCAAAGAAGCTCAACGGACAACTTAATAGTCGCGGGTTCACATCTTAAGGGCCGATCGCATTAGATGCGCCTATGCTTTAACACATAAGTGTTAGAATTTGTACATACTCCTCATCTTCTACTCCGTCGATGGGTATGAAAAACTGAATTCAACACATACTTTAAAATAATTGCATAATCAAAATTGCATATTCGATTTTTGGACGCCATCACAAAATATTACATAAAATGTATATTTAAGCGTCTATTAATTACAACTGTATTTAGTTTATAACGTTGAGTTTAATCAATATCTGTTTTGATAGAAGTATATTGTATAAATTGTTCGAATTTTATATATTTTCATTTTTCACAGATCTTTTAGTACAAATTCGAAGGAAGTTTAAGTAAAAGTTAAGTAAAAAAAGAAAACCTTCATAGATTAATGCTATTGCTTCAAAGTTACTGCTTTAGTGTTGCATTAGAAATTTCAGTGCGCCTTTTCCCTCGTCGTGATGTTCACAACTTTAAAGTACGTAAATAATTTATTTAAAATCCTAGGGCATTAGTTTAGTTATTTTAAAGTGTTCTCACTATTACTCTGCATTATTGCAAGGATATCAAGGAAGTACAAAATGCTCAACCGCAAGCCAAAGGAAAAATGGAAAATTCTTGCGCAAGAGTGAATATATGCGGAGCACTTTTAAACAACCTCTCCATCCCTTTTGTGATCTTTTTCACTTGCTTTTTCTACTCAAACTTCATTCACTCTTTCCTTCTTGCTGATCTTCACGGTATAAAAATATGTCCTCAGCTTTCATCAGCGATATGCACATGTGTACTTTTTTTTTTTATTATTATTTTACCTTTACTGATGTCAATTAAATGTATCTTTTAAGAATATTTTGAAATTTTTAGCATAATAACCGTACGTACTTTAATATTTTTTAAAAATCGCAAAATAATATATATACTAAAAAACTCAATGTTTTATATCATTTTGAATATTTTGCAACAACACATCTTGTATGACATGGATACGTTTATCGTCGTTTTTAATTTCGGCGTTTTCATTGTTTGTTACTGAACGTAGTTTATATTTTTTTAAATCGAAACCTGCATTTTCTGTTATAACAGTTGAAGTTTGTTCACCTTCTTCAGAGGAAATATCGGGATTGTTATCACTATTTTGTTTTTCCTCACGGTCTTGCATTTTTTTAACCGCTTCATCCGCTAAGCGCTTATGTTTACTGTAAATCCATTTGGCACTGCCATAGCGCATATAAATTTTGCCACGTTTCGCCTGGCGATACATGTCTAAAGTTTCTGTTGGAAACATTTTAAGAATTTCTTTCTCCAAAGCGTAACTTGTTTGTAGGTTTAAATGAATTTCATTATCCAAATAATAACTTACAATAGTGCTAATAAGTCTAGCTCTCTCGGATTTAGTAAAAAACTTTTGCGTACGATAGATTTTTATTAATTCAGGTCCTGCCGGTTTACAGCTTAATAGGATTTCCTTAATATTTACTTTCGGTATCGGACCGTGGGCTTTAGTTGTGTATGGCATAGGTTTACTAGACTTGGCTGCATACGATGACGGCAATATAACAAGGTTACTAGTATTTAGTGGACCGGCTAAGGGATCGTATGATTGTTCTTCCTTTATATTTCTAATGTCCCCATCTTTATTTAACTTGATTGGCATTTCGATATCTTGAATGGCATTTGTTTCCCAATGTTTGGCTTTACTTTCCGATGGAGGTGTTGTTGCATTTATTTCCTCAGTTTTATTAAAGATCAGAGGTTTACCAATATCAAGACGCCACTTTTCTAAATTATATTCAAAACGTATCTGATCTCCGATCGGATAACTATGCAATAGTAGCTTTATGTGAGACTCTTTCATCATTTCCAAAACTTCGATATTCACACGTTGAGCTGTAAGATCAATTAATCAAATAAATATATATGACTATAAATAAATAAATAAATAAAATATATATAGAAAAATTCGAATACTGATAATAAAATATTATATATTTTAATAATAATATTAGATAATTTGTTTAAACATTCAAGAAAATCAAATTCGAAACTACACACTATGGTTAAAAATTTTTTAACAATTTTAAAGAGAACTTAAGCAGTGGCCTTTTTTTGCTATATACTTTGTCCGTGGAAAATGTTTTTATTTATTTAGTTACTCTGCTGCTAATTACCCTATATATTTCAACCAATGTAAGGATTGTATACTCTGAAGAACTTTCATATGCTAGTATAAATATATATATACATATATATATAAATATGATTGCGGAATTTATAAAAACTGCGTATATAAATACTATTACGGGACATAAGGTAAAGCTATCTAGAAAAGAATACATGGCAACCTATAAAGACCCCATTTGTTCATATATGCTTGCATGGATGCCCATATCTGATATCGCAATAAATACATCTTATATATCTTGTAATGTTATGCACATGTACAGAACCACGGAGTTAAATAATAAAAACCAGACATGCAAAATAAAACTCCTGCACTAAAAATCGTTAATTATATCAAATCAAATGTAACGCCTATAATAGCCTGGCAACTCTAGCTAGTGCTGTACAACTCACTCAACACTTATCGGTTACTTCAAACAAAGTAAAAAAACACACATCTAGACAGCGACTATAGATACATATGTACATATAAATTTACGAATGCATATGTTTATATACGTAGTTGTATAGCTTACCGCTTAAATGTGGTAACAAATACTCAATTTTCCATTCAGAGAGCAAGTGTTTCAGCTCTAAAACATTATTTTGCATATTTGGTGACATATCCGTAGTTATGGATGGTAATTTGAAAATGTGATTAATATGTTTTTTTATCAGTTAATACAAATGCCACATACAGATAACAACTATTTATATGTTTATATTTTTCACAAAACGCAGGAACGTACTTTTCTAACGAAACTACTTGATAACGTACGAACTGTGACTGATTTAATATGCGAGTACTTAATTTGGCTATGCTTCGCAGTACTCGTTCGTGCAATTTTGGTATTCTGGTCTTTTAATGCTATGCAAAGAAAACATACTAATTTTGTCATTCTGTTTATAATTAGTTGAAAAACTCTTTTTTTTTTAGAAATTTTAATGACAATAAGCTTTAGTAAACATGCTTTAAACAGTCATTGTACTGCTGTTTTTGAGGTTTATACGGATGTACGCAATATATAGAAAGATTTGACATTAACTTATCTTTTATTAGACTGTTTTTGTCCGTCCGTCTTTTATTCTAGTGGTCAATCTAAATGTCTCAATTTTTAAGATATTCTGTTGAAATTTGGTGCGGCGACTAAGGACGCACATTGTTAAAAATGTTCCGACTATTTCTCGATCACTTCTCATACAACACCTTATTTCCAATAATTGTTATATGAATAATTGTATTAAGAGTAGTTGTGCAGGCTATTTTATAATGTGGAGCGGTCTACTGTAATGCTTTTGCTTGTTTTTAAAGGAATTTCAAAATTTTCTCATTTCACTGATTTAATATATTAGTTTAAGTCCTCCACAAAATTCTATAAGACGCGCACATCATTCCCTTTGCACACCAGAGACTAACTTTATGTTCCTAACTAGCGCCACATTCCAATTGGACTCCACTGTATTTCTTTATGAATGTTTTCTTATTGTAGTCTAAATGGACACAGAAAACGCATATGTATAGTATAAATTTTGACTCTTCATCCATTTCAGCCCTTGTGAAATTGTGGTAAGAAAGTCACTTTACTAAGCGTACAGTCCGGGTTTTTGTTCGTTTTAATTAACATAAGTTTTAATCGTTGCAAAATAAACCAGGAAAGATCCGATGACAGTTTTTCATAATGTTGACGTTAATTTAACGTCTTTTGCATTGGACAATAAATGATTTTTTTTAAAAAACATATTAATAATCCATAGGATTGATATTGGTGTACGGTATTCTTAAATATTATATACAACTTATATAACTTTACCTATTACATATAATAAATAGCTCGACGTTAATGTTGGTGAATATAGGCATAGCTGATATATGAATAATGTTTAAATGGACAGTTAATAGATTTATCTGAGTGCTAGAGACTGTAGCTTTATTTGGTTTATGAATAATGTTTAAATCATGTAACATGCAAAAAAGAGAACTTTGAGAAAAAATAGCTCCCGGATTAATTTCATTTATTTAAAAAGTAATACTATACGAATGAATTCATCAAAATAATGCACTCTACTCATACGATTTCCCACATAACCAATTTTTTATAAAACTTACTACTTATACATTCGTGTTTTATATGAATTTCTCTTTCAAATAAGTTCCGCGAACCATAACAACATTCATTAATTTTATGCATTCTATACATACTGTTTATATCGAGTTTCGATATGACTCTTATATGACTCCGTCATTGCCATCATTACTAATACACTCGGATTTTACTTGAATTTCTGTTTCCATCAAGTCCCACGGATTGCAATTCGTATCGTTCGAATTGCCTTCATTGTCACTGGTAATTTTTGGAAGAAGTTGAGGTTCTTCCGATTTGCTTTTCGTTACATTTCTATCACGTTTATAACGTTTCATATTACAAAACTTTACATAGATTTTCCCACGTTTCTCTGTACGATAATATTCTAATTTTTCAGTGGGAAACATATTCAATATTTGATTTTCTAAATTGTGACTTGTATTAAGCGATAAATGAAAATCATGAATATCAAAGAAATCTACTATTGTGTGAACTAATTGAGTACGATGGGCGGTAGTGAATTTTTTATATTGTTGATAGTATTTAATAATCGACATTCCACGCGGTCCGGCTAAGCGAAGGATTTGACGTAAAGATATTGGGCGGCTTTCGGCACTTTTAGCCCTAGTCGTTACTTTAGATAAATCTTTTTGAGGTTCCTCCGAAGGTTTTTTAGTATCACTTTCTTGACGCTCCTCTAAGATTTCCTTATTTGGAGTTTTCGATGTACTGGGATGCGACGCCTCCGAAGAATGAGCATCATTTAGTTCAATATTTTCGGCAACGGTCTCGGTTGTAAGACCTTCATTCGTTGCGTTATCTGCGAAGGAAATATCGTCTTTTCCGTTGCAGATAGCAGTTTCGTGTCTGTTGATTACATTAACGCTCGGTTTGCAAAAGCATAATGAATTCAATTCTTGATTTTCCAACGGTATATTTATTTGCTTTCGCCAAATTTCTAAATGGTATTCGAAACGTATTCGCGTACCCAGTCTATGATTTCTTAGCAAATGATTTATATGATGCAATTTCATCATTTGAAGTTCCTCAATATTAATCCCTTCTTCTGAAAAGGAAAAAAAAAACAAATTCATATTAAATACCTATGTGCAAAAATAAAACTCTATAACGCTTATAGTAACATACCTTTGAATAAATCATATAAGTTTTCTACTCCCCATGATGACAATAACTGTTTTAAAGCATTGAAATTTTCTCCTTCGTTCATAATTAAGTGAATTTTTAATTTGACATATAATTATATGAATACTTGGCAATATTTTTTTCTCAGAATATATTCTTCTCCCATAGCAGAAAATTTCACTAACATGCATACGTTCGTATGCATATGTACATCATCCAAACACAAGGAGAGTAAGTAATCAACTGAAAATTCCAAACAGTATGCATTTTTCTTTCGTTCTTATTCATAGATTTGTATGTATAACAATTCGTACATTCATATACATACAAACTTGTTCGTTAGCATTTTAGTGTAGTAAAAGGGCGATTGTGTGGCGATTGTATACGATTCATCGTTTCTATGAAATGTAAATAAGCACAACAACAAACCAGTTTTCTCTTTACTGAGAGAGCGTTACCACTTTATACAAATGTGTTTGAAAAAATAGCAACGTTTAAATCAAAAGAAAGAAGCAATATTTTATTAAACTTAAATAGGATTTGCTTATATTATTTAATCTTTATTCGACATTTATTTTCTTCGTTTCAATGGGAAATGAGGTTCTTTTTAAACATGTTGTGATATTCGGAACCCATTTTTTTTTAGTACCGTATATATGATAATGATGATTTATTATCTTTTAGTTCTATTGAAAATTTTCATGTTAGCCTCAATATACGTTTTATAAAAATTTTCAAAATTTTACAAAATGGTTTTTATTTTGCGGATCCTTTACAAGAAATGCAAAGAGGAGAGTAATTTTGTTTCTTTTTTTTTTAATCTTTAAGAACAAGATTGTTACCTGCCAAAAGTTAAGATGTCTTTCTTTGATATTATAATTAGGGTGCAAAAACAAAAACCGTTTCGGTTAATGGCTCTATTTGAAATATGCACCACATCTTTAAAGAGGAGATTCGAGATCTTTAGATTTGGAATATTAGAGATCTTTTCTCTTGCTGATGCGAGATTTTTTTTATCAGAGCCTTCAAGAGGCTTGATCCTTGATATAACTACAAAATGCAATGAGCAGTTCGTTAGATTTTAAAGCGGGATGAAGACGGATCTTATTGCTTCTTCTTACGGTTTCAATGATGTCGTTGCTGGAGGTCTTCAGACGTCATGCTTGGTTTGACCGGTTCTAGCAGTACATGCGGATCAATGTCCACGTTTATTTAATTGCAATTTTCGAAAAAAAGTAACAAAATGAATACAAAAGACATAAAGGTCATGCGATTGCTACTTTTTTTAACACAACTATATGTACATAAGCTATGTAAATTAAGGGATATTTCATTCCAGCTAAATGTGTTAAAAAAACCTTATTAGTAAGGTATAATAAAATTTATTTATACCAAATAAAAATAAGGCAAGGACCAGCAGCTACTAAAAAGAAAGAAAACACAACAGATGTTATTATACCTATATTATATATATAATATAATTCTATAAATATAATATTTTGTACACTCCGAAGGTACTTAAGGAAGTAGTCGTTCCGAAAGTGATTCGAATTGGGGAAATGTTTCACTTTAGCTACCAAATATCTGTTTAATTGTAAGATTTCGTCCGCGAAGACTGAAAGAGAAGACTTCTTAAGGATCTGTCATTATTTGGTTACACACCCATTCTTTTTGCTAAAAAGGGAATGAAACTATTTACTTTGGACGTTGGGAGTTGAATCCTTTAGCTACGCGGAAATATAATTAGACTTGTGTAGTGATATAGTAATACATCTCTCATGTGATTCCAAATGGATATTATCCTCCTGCGTCTGTTCTTGTTTATATACTTGACAATTTAAATCAGCTTTCAAATAAATTATCAATTGTTATAAACTAAAAAGAAAAAAAAAATACGCAATATCCTTTACTTATCTCTTTGCATTTTTATTAAGCATTCTGCCTTGATTGTGGCTCCTCTTGGGCAGGTATAGAGTCAGGTGATTCTATCTAGATAGGCTTTAAAATAAAAAAGTAACTATATTTCAAATTAAAGTATTAATTCTTTTTATTTGTAACTACAGGAATATTATCCATGTCTATTTTTTCATAAAATTGATGATGGCAAGCGTTATGAAGTAAATCGTGTTTTGTAAATTTTTGATACGGTGTCTCTTGCTTGCTCTGAATCGAATATGCAAAATAATTATATTCTTCTGTTATTGAGTAAATCAACAATCGAAAATTCGCTGAGATGTTTACAAAAGTCTCAATGCGAAGACATAGTTCTTGGTTTGAGCGTTAGTAAATGTGTCGTTAAATTTGATATATAATATTATTATTTATATATTTTAGTGTTTGCTAGATTAAAGTTTTCTTGATTGTTCGTGTTATATGTCCGTCACGTAACTTTTTTTTAAATTTGTATTAAAAGATGCATGTTCGTCCGCCACGTAGGATAGAACAGATAAGCGAGGAATAAATTCCTTTGTGTAAGAAGTAATATAGTACATGAGTATAAAGTGTCATATGAAGAAATTGATGAGTGTGAGAGTAAAAAAGGGCAAAAGAGAGTAGGTTCATAATCTAACTGTCATAGTTTCTTTATCGTGCATAGCACCCTAATAAGACTGACGTCGGCGTTCATCGTGAACACTGGAACGTCGATTTTTTCTTTCAAGTATTTTGTTTTTAGGTTCGATATTATCTACGGAAACGTTTAACTTAGATTGACGCACATTTTGATCGGGACTTACATTGCCTTCAAAGCTGTGTCGACTACTGTGCGGCGAATGTGAAGGATTGGAATCTTTTCTGATAATTCCGATTAAAACACCAATATGTTACATTTGAAAAGCTTAAGGAATCTAGTCGGACTATTAAATTCGAAACATGTGTTTGTATAAAATTTGCTGCCTTTATGGAGTAAGCATATATATTCTCAATAATTCCAACGATGTGAGAATAAGAGTGCAATTTGTTTACAATTTTTAATATTGTTCAAGTATTTGTATAAAAATTGAGTGCATGCGAGAGTAAGCGTATAAAAAGTTACTCTGTATTTGTTTAGAATTGAGAAAAATTGAAAAAGTCAGTCTGCATTTGCAAACAACCGCCTGCTTAATTGAAAAAACGATTAAGAAATACTTCACCGTATCTTATATTGAATATATTTTTTTAAACGTTTATATGCCTTGTTGAAACGATTTAAAAAAAGAAAAGATTGCGAAGTAAGCTGTTAAATTGTGAGAATGTAAAATGTTAAGCATGCTGTGGTTAGGAAGACCAGATATACTTAATTTGCGAAATGTGGAATGGCGAATAGAAGTGGTAAAATTCGGACAGATAAATAGGATATGATCAGAAGGTCGTAAGACTCCACATGTGCATAAAGAGCTGCTTATTATATTAATTTTGAATAGATGAGCATTACATCTCGTCTGAGTAAACATCAGCTTCTTAATAACGCAAATGATGTCACGTCTAAGACCGCAATCGATAAACCAAGGAGCTTTACTTATCTGTGAAAATAAAGAGTGTCAATAGCAACCATAAGGTGAATTATACCAAGAAAGAACTGAATGCTTTTCGTCAATTGCCTTTAAATCCGCAGAAGGTGCAATTTTCCCTGCAGTGTTTTTGCCAAGAATGCCCTTGTGACTGGGCACCCACAGAAAGTGAAAATAAAACTTATCAAATTTGAGGTTATAAAGTAAAGAACTGATTTCTAATATGTAGGGGTGAATTTTGCGTGAGGGAAATGATTGTAAGGCGGATAAGACAGATTTACTGTCTGACAATGTAACGAATTTGTTTTGAGGCTGAGTATTCGCTAGGCGGATCTCTTCCAGGATCGCAAGACATTCAGTCAAAAATATAGTGCCATATGGGTAATTTGGCAGGTATGCTTCTATGCTAATATCTGTGAAACCGAACGACACTGCTTATAACATCGGTCTTAGATCCATCAGTAAAAATGAGCGAAAATTATTTCTATTTGGTATTGACTAATTGCAGGTCGAAAGTATTGAGAACCAAGGAGACTTTTGAATAAGCTATATATCAGTTCTTAGAAAGTTGAAGTTAAGTTTTGAAAGCAAAAATTTTAAAAATTTAAGGATATATAAAGTTGTAAATGAAAGGTAAAGGCGGATGATTCTTAGAAGATAGAATTTTCTAATTTTGGTCTAATTAATTCAAAATACCTCAATGAGTTGAAAGCGGAGAAAGAAAGGACAAAGCCCAAAAAGTCGAAAGTTTTAACAAACAGAGTAGAAGAACCATGTACGAGAAGAGGAGTAACCGTAGGGTCTATTCTTTTTTTTTTGAAAACCCACGCATTTGATCTTATTAACTGAAAGAGTGAGTTGGAGCGACTTGAGTTGGGAGAAAATACTGTCGGGGGCAGTTTGCAAAGCACGCGTGCATATTTCTAGATCAGCGTTGGAACCAAGAACAACAAGATCGTCGGCATAGTCCAAAATTGAGATGTTCTCATGTGAAGGAAACTGAAATGTTTGTAATATATAAAATAAAACAAAGAGCACTCTATGCAGATCTTTGAGTAACGCCTGGAAAGATCTCCTTTGTACAACAACATCATCGTTGTTATTTAACATGTTCTTACAGAGAAAAAGTTTATATAATATATTATAGAATTTCGTAGGGAGATTCAAACGCTGAGGCTATGTTCAGAAAGCAGGTAACGAGAATGTGATTCTTACCAAATGCTGAGTTGATTACAGACAACACAGTGACATGGGCAGGTCTGTAACGCCTAAAACCAATTTGAAAAGTGATGACGAGACATTTAAATTTGAGACATCATTCTAAGTGAGTATAACACCTCCACGAAAATTTTTTTCAGGGCGGAAACTAAGACAATACATCTGTAGGAATTAAGGTCAGTTGGCGAGCTATTCTTTTTTCTTGAAGGGAAGATTTGGAAGTCGTACCACTAAGAGGGTGCATAACCGGTAATTAGAATGCTGTTAAATATTTTAGTGGAATTAACCTGTTTTCAATATGCAAAATTTTGTTACGAATATCTTCTAAGCTCGGAGGCAACTCTTTTTAGAGCCTAATGGCTTTAGCGGAAGATATGCCACATAAAAAAAAATTACCACGTTTGTTATCAAGTGACACAGAAGGGACTGTAGGACCACCAGAAGATCTATACTTCTCATCCATGTTTAACGTCCGCATCTTGCATGAAGCCTTAATCGGACGGGTTGCCTCTAAGTATCGGAAATTAGTATAACTCAATTTGGGAGTTACCGAATTAGAAAATGGATGTGGGCCATTTTATCGCTCACTGGTTTGCATCGAGCCCTATCTAAACACCTCTTCGACAGTTCTCCACGAAATTTCGAATTAACGACAACCACCTCGATACTTGCCGAAAGGCCTTACCCAAGCGGTCAGCAAGAAGACATTCTCCCGACAGTCAAATGGGTGCAGGTTTGTACTAGAAGCAATCCTACTTTTGAGCAACCTGACCCCCGTGGACACCCACTAAACTTCGTGGCTCATCGTAAAACGTAGACCATGCTATACAGTTTTGTGTGATTTCTTTCTGTACGCAGCCGTAGCTACTTTTGCCTTCGGACTCTCCACAGGTCCCGGTAAGCCTTCCAAACACTACTTTTTATCGAGTAAATAATGCTTTCAAGATCCAGCACACACCCAATTGTGTGGTGGCCTTTTATATATCGCTGGCCATCATGCGGTTTGATGATCTCCATAAAAGAGAACCGAAAGGAAGAAGAAAGATGGTCTATTTTCATTAAACCTATTCTTTGCCATTGACTACGCGACGCTCAGAAGCGGGAGTCACAAAAGCAGAAGTCAATGTTTATACAGAACACCACGAAAAAGTGAGGGTTTTGGTACGTCTATGTTCACCCACTGGGGATTCAGTAGATCCACTCTTGACCAGAAGGTCCAGCACGTTTGTCACAACACTCGTAAAATATCTATGTGGGTGTGGAACAATGAGAGGAAACGATGCCTCTAAAAATTCTCAGAGTACGCCAAGGATTTGAAATTGACAAATCGCTATTGATATTTTCAAAAAAAATTTCCCAGTCTTTACCTTTTTCTGGCCTGAGAATATAAGTATATTCCTCTTTAACATCGACCAAAAATTTTAAATTTATTCTAGAAGGAAATCTTTTGCATTTATTTACTGCAAGTCTAAATTTGGAAGCGACTCGATTGCATACGGTGTTTCACCAAAGATTAGGAGGGTAGGATTTTTACGAAGTGTTTCAGCTTAGAGCATAAGTGAAAAACTTTGAGAATCTATCAAAGAAACAACTTGAAGAGTCGTTGATTTGTAATATTACGGATAGTATTGTTAAGTAAAGAGGATTTAATATACTTTGGAACATGGGTACGCGATTGGCAAAGGGGAATAGAATGCAAATGAACAATAATTTCGACACTGAGAACTACCTAAGGTGTCTTTAGGGGTCCTTCAAATACTTACGTCAGATTAAGTGTACAGATCGAATGATATATGCAAGAAGAGATGGAACCAAAATTAGTAGAATCACCATTACTTAATAAGGCTCAACTGCTGCATTCAAGAAAATCTTGAATTTGTCTGCCTTTTGAATCGGAGAAGCGACTATCCCTATTGTGAACATTAAAATTACCCCGTATTAGTCCCGATATGTCGGATCTGAAAGAAAATAAACTGTTACTTGCAGAATCAGAAATAGAGTAAAAGCTCCTTATTCGCGGGGTATAAGTTCCATAAAAATGTCGCAAATACAGAAACCGTGAATACGGAATGGTAATTTATATGGGTTTATAGGGGATATGTTTCTAGGTGACAAAAAAAAAAAAAAAATCAATTATATAAACAAATCAATTTAATTGAAGTTTTTGAACATTTTGATTAGTTATCTTAAGGCTTAGTTTGAAGAATTTTGTAAGTTTCTCTTACTTGGCAGTTTCTAAAAGCTCCTTCAATTCAGACTGATACGCAGCAGTCGCATTAGCAATTTGCTCCTTAAAAATAAGACTTCGTTCCATAGACGGATCAAAGTTCATAAAGGAACCGCCAAGGTCATTTGCCATTCTTAAACCTTTACTAAGACTTTTCAAATTAAATGTCACGTTTCCAGTGCTTGTGGAAGCCTCTTCTTCAATGGGCTGTGAAGTTGACATTTCTTCCAAGTTGATTTCAGTCAAATCTTTATCTTGCGATTCAAGAAATTCCTGAATATCACTTGATTCTACCTGTTCGAACTCATCTCGTCCTATTCCATTCGCGATTTCGGTTATGTTTTCAGTCGTCATTTCCCGCAGTCAGAGCAAGCCACAATTTTTCCAGCATGACTTCAATGTGTGTGGCTTCAGTTGTTCCAATGATTCCTTTATGTTCACGATGCAATTTGCTACGTCAAATTTCTTCCTGCATTCCATAACATTCATATCAGGATTACATTCCATATTATCCGATATGATCTTAAAGGTTCGTCTAATGTAATAGAGCTTAAAGGCCTGGATTATTCCCTGGCCCATAGGTTGAAGTAAAGCCGTCGTGTTGGGAGGTAAAAATGTCACTTTTATGTTTGGACGCATAGTTTCAAGTTAGCGAGGATGACCTGGTACATTGTCCCAGAGGTGCTTTAAAGTATAAATTCTGTTTTTTTAAATAAGTTTCAACTTCAGAAACAAAACAATTTTGACACGAGTCACAAAAAATCTCTGAATAAAGAAATTTAAAGCCGCGAATATGGGAAATGGGGTCGCGTTTTTTAATCTGCGAATAAAGGATGCGCGAATAAGGAGCTTTTACTGTATTACAATTAAGTGGAATATAACAACTAATTATCAAAAGTTGCCCAAAGGAAGTGTGAATTTTGCATTTGGAAGCTTCAATGGGTGCATAATTGCAAAATTGAAAGTTTAAGAGAATGAAATCTTGTTAGATATTTATTTATTTTTATTTTATCCATTTATACGTGAAATTCAACTAAAGAAAATTACAGTCGATTTCAGTGCATCTTACTAGAAAATTGTATACTAATTGTTTTAAAACTAGTATACAATAAAAAGGAAGAAAAACAGAAGAATAATAATAACAAAGTAATTTTAAAAATAAATTAAATAGTTAAAAATGTATGTTCATGCATAAAGAAATAAAAAGAGAAAAAAAAAAGAAAAAGCATGTACACAGCTAGCACAGAAGCACACCCGCAACAAGAACAGATCCAGATTGCAAGTGAACCCCTAAACGATTGCAAACATGCATAAGCTTGGCAACCGACGCGTTAACAACACAATATAATTTTCGAAATAAAAAAAAAGATATATTAAGAATGCAAGTTAGTTTAAGTACGACATAGGTAAATCGCGCGAATTAAGCAAAGCTGCTTTAATAGACTTGGAAGAGTCCGATAATGAGACTAAGTGGTAGACATCATTTAGGTTTCTGCAAACAACTCTGAGGGGTTGAGAGGCTCATAATTTTATTTACATTGACTAAGTTTAATCTAGATAAAGTGCCTAGAGAAGCGGTTAGGGGCATGAAAGCTTATCTCACCAAGTAATGCGGGCGAGTCAATAGTACCATCTATGACTTTGAATAGAAAGGAAAGCCCAAAAACAAATCTATGTTTCCCAAGTGACCTTAAGGATAATAGAAGCAACCTACTTTCATAGGGGGAAAGGGAGGCAATCGTCTCCCAACTAAAATTCCCAAGGACAAACGGCAAGAATTGCTTTTGAACAGATTCAATTGAATCTACATAGCCCCTATAGGAAGGAGACCACACAACAGAGGCACACTCAAATATAGGTCTAGCCAAACTCATGTACAACCTTTTCGTAATATAAGGATCATCAAGCTCTTTGGAACACCTCTTTATAAACCAAGCGCGGACCTAGCTTTGCTTAACGAGAGCTAAATATGCATGTTAAAACGCAACCTAAGGGCAAATAGAACGCCTAAGTCTGTGAGCAAATCGACGTCCTCCAACTTGTGCGAATCAATCAAATACTGAGTAATGAACGACTTCATTCTTGAGAAAGAAAGCTTCTTACAATTATTTAGATCTAGTTTCATAAGATTCAACGAGCACCATGCGTCTAAATTATTCAACCCAGTTTGAAGCTAGTGTGATTGCGACTCTATGGAAAAGGAAGAAAAATCTTCACATCATCAGCATACATTAAGATCTGGATGGATTTAATCACCGAGAGCAAATTATTAATTTATTAATTAAATAAAATGGATCCTAAGTGGCTGCCTTGAAGTACGCCAGACCTCACGGGGAATTCATAGGAGGTGATGAAGTTAAACAAAACCCGGAGTGACCTATTATGCAGATAAGAGCTTATTCATTTCACTAAATAGAAAAAAAAGCCAGAGGCTTGCAGTTTAAAAATAAGTAGTTTAGTAGCCACTAAAAAAACCTTGAAAACATGACAAGTAAACTCTAACAGAATGGTGACCTTTCGAAATCCATGTTGGAGTGGAGAAATGTGCGATTTGATGGCAAAGGCCTAATGCTGAGTCACAATTCGCTCGAACAGTTTAGGCAAAACACCCAACTTGGCAATGCCGCTGTAGTTCTCAACAAGTTGCCTACGTACACTTTTGTGACTAGGAATAAGGAGAGTAGTCTTCCAACACAAAGGGAAAAACACCTAAATTCAAGGACTGGTTAAAAACCTTTGAGATAACACCGCATTGTTCCCCAGCACAAGATATAAGTGCACATGATGGGATTCCATCAGGTCCAGGCGCACAACTATATTTTAGAGAGCTCAACTCCTCAAAAACTTCATTTTCAGAAACACCCAAATTGGGAATTGAAACCAAATTAGTCATCGGGTTTGCGTAGTTTGGTGATAAATGGAAATTAGCAGTCGAAAAGTTTTGTCGGAAGTATTCAGCAAAGATGTTTGAGGTTTCAATATAATCCCAGGACTCAAAGATTTTAAAAGAAACATGCGAGGGATTTATTGAGATTTTTCCTTTGGAGGTGACAAATTTAAAAATGTATTTAGGATTAGCAAACAGAGAGGATTTAATGAACTGAAGGTATCTGCAATAATATTGATGGTTGAGGGAGTTAAATCTATGCCCCGCCACCGAGTAAGCGAAATAGTCGAGCGCAGAGCCACTTTTCGAATATTTTTTGAACAGCGTGTTTTTTCTATTCTTGTAATATTTAATTGTCTTATTAAACCAGGGGGGACACCTGCTTCGAGGTCGGGATTGCTTAACAGGAACAGATGCAGAAATAGCTAGATTTAATGTATTGTAGAACGTTGACAGTAAGCGTTCAATACTTCCAGTTGAAAAATCAATCATAATATGTTAAAGATGAGATTTTAGCATTGAAACATTGATTTTATGGAAATCACAATATTTATTTGAAAAAGTTCAATTGGGAAGGTTACAGAAGTTCAACGAACCATCATGCTTGTAATGAAAGAAAATACCCAATGCTGGATGATAAGGATCCTCAGATAAACTAAAAGAAAGACAACGATTAACACTAATCTCAGGAAAATTAACAAAGCAAAGATCAAGCAGTCTATCAATGCAATTGGGGGTACGATTGATTTGAACTAAGTTATGATCAAATAATTCATTAAAGAACGCAACAGTTCTATCAGATGTAACACCACGTGGCTTGAGGCAAGTTGAAGTCACCCAACGCAATGAATATATCAGTAGGTTTAGATTGCTTGGCCAGTTCGCAAATGAGGGCGGCCCGTTCCTTATATACGGAAATATCCGAATTTGGGGGAATATATGAACAGGTCACATATAAGTGTTTATTAGAAAATTTCGCTCGAATGGCGACAAATTCAACGTCGGGAGTAATGGGAAATTCAATTGGATAGAAGGACACTGCCGCAGATATGGCAATTAGACCACCACCACCATTGCGATACAATCGATCATTTCTGAAAACCTGACACGAATTATGGAAAAGTTCCGACGAATGTACATCAGGCTTTAACCAAGTTTCAGTGAAGGCCAAACAGGAAAACTCCGTGCTCACTGAGTTTTGGAAAGTATAACGAATTTTTAAATTTAGGTCCCTAACATTTTGGTAAATGAAAGATAATGAGCCTGAAGAAACATTTAGTCGGTCACGAGGGTTAAATTAGTTAATTACGGATCCAACTGGCCACAATGGCTTATTTAATAACATATCCTTGTCTTCAGTCGGAACTAGCATTTTAAAAGACAATATTGCTCTAGGTTGAGAAGCAGCGAATTTGAAAATACTAACACTTTAAATTTACTGATGGGACTTTCAACACCAGATAACTTTTTATGTTATCCACAGATGTATCAGGTGCCAGTCTTGACACAAATATTGCCTTTCTGGGAGGAACTGCCGACAAACAAATGTCATTTCTACTAGGAACAGTAGGGTTCACGGCTAGGGAGTTTTGAGTTGGGATGAATATAGAAGCGGTAACCACACTTGCACGAACAACTTGTGCGACGTGCCCAGTTTGGTGAACAGCGTTCACACTCAAACAGCCAGGAGAAGAGAACGGTTTATTATTCTGTTTATTAGTTTTAAACGATAATGCCTGAGTAGAGTGAGTGACGCCACTGGAAGAAGATAACCTAGTCACTTCAGCATAGCTGAGACCAGAAGGACTTCCCGGCTTATCCTTAACTTTTTTGTTATCGCCCAACTCAACGATAGCGAAAACGATAACTTTCTTTGTAGACATTGAGGAAGCGCTAACTTGTACTAACGAATCGGACTTGGGAGAACTCAGAGGTGGCGAATCACACGGTACGCTACGAGTTGTAACTTTACCAGCTGGGGAAGAAGATGAGTGCTCAATATGACGACAGTCATCAATTCAGCACATGTCCATGGTAAGTCTTTTGATGGAACCAGGACTGTATCAGCAGCACGGCCGATAATACCAGCACGCTTTGCATGGCAAAAACGATCACAGAGTCAACACGAGATGATGATAGATTCTGGGCTTGCTTTCGCACGACATGATGTATATAAACAATTCATGTTCAGTGCAACCCAACAGAAGGAACTTATGAAGAAAAAAAATACCAAAAAATTAAAAGATTCCACGACACAAAAATTATCAGAAAATAGTAGAAATTTCAAATCCAAAGGTTTTCGGATATATAATATAAATAAAAGTTGTGAACATATATTGAAACTTTAAATGTTTTTAAACACGCAAGCTCGAAAACGCCGTTTTAACCCGCGCTGTAGTTCTAGTGTTAAGATTATAAGTAGCGAAAATCATCCATTTATATTATTTTTGCGATTTTCGGAATTCTAACTGTAGATGGACAGCACGAATCTACTTAAAATAGAATGCTAACGTAGAATACGTGTACTTTATAGATACCTGTTGTCTGTTCTTATGAGTTAAAATAGAAAGGAGAACTTTCGTTGGTCTATAGCAATATGACATTTTTTATGTGTGTATATCTATATTAATCTTATTGCACTCTCTCTGCGGTTTTTTACTGTTTGTAAAAAAAAACTCATATAATATTAACTGAGAAGTATTTTTATTCTAGATGTGGATCTAAGATTCGTTGTGGTTAATGTCCACTTTTTAAGTGTTGCGGAAGAGAAACTTTCACTCTTTCGCATAATCCAAAAGGGTGCAGAGCAACGATGTTATTGCTGGGATAAAGTATGAATTATGATATAATTCGTCTTCAAGTATCTGCTTTGGAGGTGAGCTTTGAAGGTTTATTTATAAATCATGCTGCATGCATGAAATAATGAAAATCTTAAACGATACATTATTTTTATGCTAACTATCGAACATTTTATAATACACAAATATTCTTGATATGTTTTAAATTTTGAATTTATTTAAATATGCCCATGGTTTCGTTCAAACTCTGATTTGTTGGCTGTGGAATTTTGAAGTTTGAATACGTATTCCTGACTGAGGTCTACAAATGAGACATGAAAACGGAGAAATTGTCTTCTATTACAACAACGAACGAAATCACCAAAAAAATTAAGATGAAAAAAAAATTTTCAAAGCTTTGAAGATAACCTGATATCACTACGTTTAACAAAAAGACCAAAACCAGCCGAGTAGGTAATAGAGAGAAAAAGATGTACATTCGTATGTACCTATCCGATTTGATGGATGACAAAAAAGCAGTACTTTATGTTATTTCGTTAATCAGATGGAAATATTATATTATTATTATTATTATTATTTTAATTTTAGACTAATGAATTGAATTCTTAGACTAAAAAAAGACATTGAGCAGGAAATATTATAGTCAAAGAATATCCTACACTGTTTAGTTTCATTTTTCTCTAGTAGTTTCATTTTTTCATTTTCAGTAATTCATTTATTAAGTAACCATAGAGGCATATAACTAATTATTATCTAGTTACACAGACACATTTCGTGTGGAAAAAGAAATTATAACAGAAGTGAGTACACAAGTTAGCTAGATGGCTGCTAGTGTAATAATCTTACCAGCAATGAAATATACATTATGCGTTTAACAAGGCGATCAATTTTCTTCTAAACTTATTCAAGGAATCATAGAATGATTTCGGACTCAGTTTTATTTATTTATTTATTTTATTCCACTTATACTAGAAACTCAACTAAACAAATAACAGTCGAGTTCAATAGGCTCTTAATGCAAAACTAATATTAATTAACAATAAAATTGAGTATAAGCATAATAAAACAAATAAGAAGAAAAAAAAAAGAAAAAAAAGCATGTACACCATCAGCATAGGAGGACACTTACAACCGGTACAGGACCAAATTGCAAATGAACCCCTAAGCCATCGCAAACATGCATAAGCCTGGCAACCGATAATAAATTGACAATAATTCACTTTCGAAACGTAACGACTTTTTAAGGATAAAAGCAAGTTTAAATACGACATAGATAAATCGCGCGTATTAAGCAATGTTGCTTTAATGGACTTTAAAGAGTCCGATAACGAGAATAAGTGGTAGACGTCATTTAGGTTCTTGCAAACGACTCTGAGCGGATTGAACAGCTCATAATTAAATTTACACTGATTAAGCTTAACCAAGATAAAGTGCCTAGAGAAGCGGTTAGGGACATTAAAGCTTATTTCACCAAGTAATGAAGGCGAGTCAATAGCACCATTTATTACTTTAATTAGAAAGGAAACGCCAAGAACAAATCTACGTTTCTCAAGAGACGGTAGGGACAGCAGAAGCAACCTATTTTCATACGGAGGAAGAGAGGCAATCGGATCCCAACCCAAATTTCTAAGGGCAAACAGCAAGAATTGCTTTTGAACAGATTCAATTGAATCTACATAGTATGTATATGAAGGAGACCACACAACTGAGGCATACTCGAGTATGGGTCTAACCAAACACATGTACAGCCTTTTCGTAATGTAGGGATCATCAAGCTGTTTGGACCACCTTTTTATAAGACCAAGCGCGGACCTAGCTTTGCTAATAGAGAGCTCAATATGCAAGTTAAAACGTAACCTATGGTCAAATAGAACGCCTAAATCTGTAATCGAATCGACGTCCTCCAACTTATGCGAATCTATGAAGTAGTGAGTAATGAATGACTTTCTTCTTGAGAATGAAAACTTCTTACATTTACTTAAGTTTAGTTTCAGGAGATTCAAAGAGCACCATGCAACAAAATTATCCAAATCACCTTGAAGCTGATGTGATTGCGATTCAACAGAAAAGGAAGAAAGCAGTTTCACATCATCAGCATACATTAAGATCTGGCTGGAATTAACCACCAATGGGAGATCGTTAATGTATAAACTAAATAAAATGGGACCTAAGTGACTTCATATGGCATTGCAATATCTAACAACACGAACGATAAAAGGTTGTTCGGCTAATAAGCTAAATTTTCATTGTAAATGGGGGTTTTTTATAGCTGGGGTTTCGCTCAGGGCTGTCCAGCGGTCCGATCCAAGAAAATTTGTTCGTTGAATTAACGGAACCTTCATATTTCGGTGTTAGATCAAAAATATATATTTATGGAAACCAAAAAGAATACAAGGTGGCGACGTAACTTCGTGGTGAAAGAAAAAAACGAATACGCCTTGAGTGGGCAGCCTTGCTTTATCGAGGGAAATATAATTCGCATGCGACTGTGTTGCGGAAATGAAAATGTTCGTTCAACTGCTGCTGAACAACTAAAGGAAAGATTGCTGCTTGTGCGCTGCTTTTATAGCTGTTGGCTGCCGCTCTACTGCATTGCTATTTAGAGCTTTCACCACGAGGTGTGTTTACTTACGAGACTAACTTACTGAAAGCTACATTCGTACTTAAAGCTATAAGACGAAGTCATACAGTGTTGCATTATGATTTCGCGTGAAAATAACAGGCTTATAGTTTACAATATAAGAACTTAAAATTTAGTGAGCTTAACCAGAGTTAGTAAATTTTTATTTACATTTAGATAATAGATCCTTTAGTGTTCGGGGCGGTTAATGAACCCTGCTTCTTTACATCATGATAAGATATCAGAAATTATATCCTGATGCCCGGTCAACATAGACATATTTTGCTTTTATACGTAACAGGGAGCAAAAGTGTACTTACGTCCTCCAAACTTATTAGGTTTACTTTTTTTTCGAAGATTTTATCATTTTTTATATATTTTTGTCGTGAAGTACCCAAAATTATACTTTTTGGCCATATACAGGCTTGCTTTCCGAGAAAACCGTTATTGGCTGCGGATATCGACTAACGTAGTTCAAATTTGGCATAGTAATTTATAATTTGCATTATAAAATATTGAAATTTAGCAATCTAAAACTTAGTTTTCGTAGGAATGATTATGCCGGAGAGGGTTAGGAAAATTGACCCCTATCCAATCCCAACTAATTTTATGTGCCGAAATGATATTATTCCGCGTTTTGTGTCGAGAAATTTTGTTAGATAACACTTTTTTCATAGTACGAGTTTTTTGGAATACGACTTTATGTGGTGAATAGTTACTAAAATGTTCAAACCCCTCGGTTTTAAACTCCTCAGTGAATCAAGTTTCATTAAAATTTCCCAAACTTATTTTGTGGAAAGAATCACAATGTAGAACTTAATTTGTGGAAAGAATCACAATGTAGAACTTAAGGTTTTGTGCTTTTCTTTTCTCATTCTAATCAAAGTGACAAAGCGTTTTCGCAATAGATATCGATTTTATTTGTTTTCTTTTTTCTTCTTTTAGCCTTTTAGGGCTTTGTCGTTAAAATTTAAAACTACTCACGCACCGCCCGCAGACATTTTGGTACATAAAGGCGATGTACTCACCTTTTCGATTGATGATGATTGCCGATCATTCATTATGTACATCATTATCTTTTCGGAAAAGATGATATATTTATCTTAATGGTAGAGTAGCGCTTTCCCACTAAAAAACGTGTTCTACTTTCGGATTGGTATATAAATCGTTCTCTTCCCCAGTAAATTAATCGTGATTGCTTAGACAAGTTAAGCATGTAATTCAGCTTTTGTCATATAATCGTGTAATTCTCATTTCTTATTTATCCTTTTTCCTATATGCAGCCATATAGCTCTCATTTTGTAAAAAAAAATGTATGTATCTATGTTAGGTGGTGCATGTGCTATGTATTTTGATAGTTTTTTTCACTTGAAAAAGGCTTTTATTGAGAAAAATTGGTGCAATGTATATTAATGATAATACTTTCGACCGTTTTCTATAACTTTTTCCTATATTTCTGGTGACATGTCGATATCGTGGCGAAAGAACGGCATTGGTTTGACGGCGATCCTCGACCCTTTTCCAACTTCTCCAAGTCTGGCCAGCACAGTGCGTGTGGCAGAACTTGTCATTCGAGCTGCAGCAGTGTATCCGTGATAACTCTTGCAAGAGGTGGCCAAAAAATGGCATTTTCAATCATTTTGTGTCACCGCTTTTAAATCGTTGAAACCAAAGCCGACAATTGCGATATGATCGGCATAAGCTTCTAAACGTCTTTGCTGGACTTCGGCAGCAGATTTTTTCAAATAAACAACAAAAGCAACGAAGGTCGAAAATGTCGTTTTGAGCACTCTAGGCGATTAAATCAATAAATAAATAATTTTAAATCGAAAGCTGAAAAAGAATACTTATTTCGAACTTAATACTGAAAAGGAGGAGATAGCCAAGCTTAAAACCATTAAAAAAAAAAAATTCCCAATGCATCCGTACAACGAAAGTTACGTCTTGATTAAAGCCTCCTGGATGTTACACACATTTGCAAAACTTTCACATTGTCTGTAACTAAAGTTTTGTAAGGTATAAAAACCAAGAATAAATTTATATTTAGCATCTGGGTCACAGGTTTTTGACAAAGTCTTCGTCGAATCGTGAGTTATAGTAGATATTTTAAAAATATTGTAGTCGCTTTTCGCGGTTGTTCATTTTTTTCTACATTGTGGACCTATATGTGAACCAGCCATGTCAGATCGTATTTTAAGCACGTATTCTTAATCGATCAGGATATGTTTGTGTATATTCCAGTTTAGTATATTTATTTTTGCGACAGTGAGGATTCACAAAATGTACCTGCCAAATTGACAGGCTTCGGTAAAAATAAGGGTTCTACATTTTGGAATGGAAAATTGGGCGTGTCACAGAAAAAAAGATTTGACATGTATAATCGCTGTATTAAATCATTAAAACCCAACATATAAGGAGGATATTTCGTTCGTTCCCTGCCATCCGCCCACACCGTGAAAAACAAAACCATCAATTAACGCGGTTCACAGAGGGAAGATGCTTCACTTATTATTTTCTAAAATCTTTTTTTTATTTTTTAGGTTGAACACAAAAATACATGAAAAATACATTAAGCGGACAGATAAGCTTAGTGGTATAATAAAAGGCGGGTATATCTTAATTCCCTCTGCGTGTCACATACATCCGCGCAAACTTAGTATACCATATGCCAAAGTGATGTATATAAAGAGTATAATAAAAAAATCGGAAAAAAAGAAGCCAGTTTGCCATAAATCTAGTGTTAAATAAATGATATTTTATGCAACTTAACTTCGCTTCAGGCAGATTAAAAGAGCGAAACAGAAAAAAACAGAGAGAAATAATAGAAATATTTATTGCGTTATATTAATGCAATTCGGTTTGCAATATTTACAGTATTTTCTGGTGGTTTCCAAACACTCAATGCTCTTCAAGAGACATTGCGGAAACTTTAAATGATTGCCATTTTCTCAACTGAATTTGACCGAGATTGTCTAGCCTTTACCAAGCGTTCTGAGACGGTGATTTAGAGATTCATATTCGCGGAGTTGCTCGCTTCCTAATCGAACTAATTCACTTTCTTGCGTGCTATCTTTTTTATTTCCAGCGATTACACGTCCAACAATCTTTTCGCTTCATTTCGATGTGACGTTGTTATTCAGATCTATTCGCTCATTTCGTAAGTTTAGCTCTTATTAAATATTTTGATTTTGTTGAACAATATTTGATCATACTCTTTGCAGCCTTTTTCTATTCCAATTATTTTTTCGCTTACTCATAACACAACAACGATTAAATATTGATTCACTTATACCTTCAACACGTTTGAAACGAAGTTTGGCTAGTCATCTAACGAATAAGTCCGCAAGAGTAGTCGAGAGTTGACTAGTAAGTCAATTATTGCCTCTTCTTGGCGATGCGGTAGATTTTACTTTGGCCGTAGCTACAGTGAATGTTCAGTCTGTAGATCCATAACACTCACTAAACTGCATATACACACCTACGAAGCTGCGACCACCTCTCTTTATCATTCCCTTTCTTCACTTCTTCATTTCCTTTCTAGTCATCACCGTGTTACACGAATACTGTCATCACCTGTGTGATTGATCTTCAAAAAAAAAATAAAAATTATTAAATTATTTATGCGAGCTAAAATATATATTATATGCAAATTTGGTCATAACTGATTAACCTGGAAAGCCATCTATCGTAACTTAGTAAAATTTCGCAGCTTCCTTGACCCGAAAAAAATGTTGTTACGGAAATCCCAAATCCTGTTCATTCCAGCTAAATAATAGAATCCCTAAAGAGAGAAAAACTAAATGCACATTCGCAGCGCGTCATGTAGCTGCCGGCCGGGGAAAACGAGTACCAGAAAACGAATTAAAAATGAAACTATAAAATTAGGTGCTAGTAATATGATGGTAAGAATGTATGTAAATAGAATATTTGTGGAAGGGAGGGTGAGTAGAAAAAGAATGTTTGAGTCGAAAGTATTGCCAAAAATAACTTGTGAATAATCTCACATTTAAAGAAATATAATTGTAAATAAAAGAACTTTGAAGTGTATTTTTCTTGAACAAAATATCCACGGTCCAGTGATACCAACTGTATCTTACGAAAGCGAATTTTATAACAACCAAGGGAAATGGTGAAATTAGAAGAACTGAAACTGGATCAGCTCAAGCAGGAGCTGCGCTGAAAAAAATGAAACTTTCGTATAGTCGCTGAGCTGAATTAAAACAAAGACTGGTCGAGCAGCTAGAAAAAGACGGACAGGACCCGTCCATGCTTGAATTCGAATATAATAGCGAGGGAAGGGAGCAAGCCGACCACTTGGGAGAAAGTTTAGTTTCCCTCTAAATGAATGAATGGTTTCCTTGTTTTACAATGACATGTGCACAAAGCACCTTGATTTTGTTGTATGAGATTGGCAGGAAAGTTCTGTCCTATAGTAAAGAAAACATTTGAATTTTAAGATGTGTGATGTTTTCCGGAGCAAATGCACGACAGATACTGAGTTCCTTTGCAATTGCCCTAGTGGTTAGACGCGTGTTACTTTCAAAGTTGGATCGCAAAATGTCTTTACCGCCGACGATCAGTTCACTTCCCAACGTGTCACATACTTTTTTACTAGCAACTGTTGGGTTGTTCACTTGGTCGAGCCTCTTGCAAATGCAACGTCTTATATGCACTTTACCCACACTGCACTTTATTCCCTCCGCCCTTGACACGTAACTAATAGAGGATAGAAGGGATAAAAGCAGATCTCATATCCCAGTTGTTTAAAACACATTTCATTTTAACAGACTAAGATAAATTATTTTCTACTACTATCCGCCTGAGTGGCCGAGTAGGCAAGAGTCTCGACTAGCAACTCAATAGTCGCCAATTCAAATCTGAAGTACGGTAGAGTTTCTCATAAAGCCGAAAGCCTTAGATGCTAGTGCTTTGAGACTTTAGTCTTAGAACTTATTCTCTGGCTAAATTTATAATAATAATAATAATAATAATAATAATATTTACCACTACAATGATAAAGGAATACGTATATCAAATTCATTATTTTTAGTTTTTCTCATAGGAAGTAAAGAAATAAAAAGGTATGTTTGCTAGCCTACGTCTATCGTATGGGTCCCATTGAAGTTCGTATGAAGTCGGTGATTAATGACTAAGACACATAGAAGAAGAGTTTCCGCGGTCCATCTACTTAAAGCCAAATTACAAAAATTATTCAAGTTATTTTATGTAGTTATATCCATTAATACATTCTATAATCGATTATTTCTTTTTCCATTAGAAACCCTCGCCACTTTAATTCTTAATTAATATTTCTACTACCCCAAAATAGCTTAACAATTGTAATGCGTCAATGAATGATTTGTGTGAAAAGCTTTAAATCTGTGTTGGAGCGCACTGCGGCCAATGCGCCCAATAAAAGTTTAGCCAAAGGCGCCAATTAAAATTTGTTGCTGTGATTATGTTTCCACATTTCTTTCAATTTTCAATAAAAATGCTTTAAATTACTTACATAGTGCGGACTATGTGATTTGGGAACGGTGTTAATCCGGTAAGTCTAATAAAATTGCCACTTAATAAAATAAAATTTGCGTCTAATTCTAATAAAATTAACCCTAGCTCTAATAGAATTACTTATAATGATCGCTACAAACCTTCTCAAGTAATTTAGCTTATCTCAATTTCTAGTGTTATTTATTTGTTTAAGAATAAAATCTTGGTGAGAAGTTATTTGTATTAAAAAAGTGACAATATCCAGGAATCAGCGGTTGTCGAAATTGTATGTAAGTTTTCTTTTATCACATAATTATTTATTTTCCTATATAATAAAAAAATAAAAAGTCTATTCATTGATATCTCATTTCATACTCAATTTATCGAGATTTCAGCTCAATTATTTTTATTTTTAGTTACTTATTACAATTTTTTTTTTTGTTTTTTGGTTTGTTGAATGGAGATGGACTAAGAGAGTTATGATACGGTGGTGTCTTCTATTTGCTTGCTTTGAGTAAAATAATCCGCAGATATTAGGATACGACAGAACTTTCTCGCCAACCTGTTATATAGACAGAGCAAGCGTTTTTACACTTTACACGACTTTCGGTACAACGGTATATTAAATTTATGCGGATGTATATACAAACACTTTTTATTATACCGATTGATTCAGAATCACTTCCTGCAACGATCTAAGTTTGTCTGTCCGTCTGACAAGTCTCGTTATGTTCAAGTTACAAGTCGCAATTTTCGAGGAATTTTGATCAATCTTGGTACATTGACAGGTTTGGGCCCGAGGATAGCCGCCATCAAAAACAGTTTTGGTCGGACCACATTCTCGATCACTTCGATTAGAACATATTGTTTTGAAAAATCGTTATATGTGTAATCGTATTAAGTCAAATTGTATAGGTAATGATGGTCCGTGTTCTACTAAACTGTTTTCAAAATTTGTTCTTAGGTATGTTTTTTTCTCCATCCTCATTCAGCGATGAATACAATATTTGATGGGAATTGTTAGATTTTTCTGTTAACTTATCGTTGTTTGCGTTTATAAGAGAAAAATCAAGTGGCATCAGGTTAGCGTGCTTAAAATTTAAATTGCTTGTGCGCATGTATGTACGTATTTACTTATTGAAGAAACGACGATTACACATTTCTTGCATTCCATAAGTATACTTCGCGAGTTTACGATTGTGAACGAATGAAACATTGATAGCAATGTGCGTGCGTTACTTTGCCTAATTTTGACAAAAACAAGCTTGGGGAAAAAGAGAGTGAATTTGCTATTTGATTAGAGTTGCTCCCTTTTTTTACTCCGACAAGCAAGATATGATCAATGTAAAAATGTCTACGAAATAATATGAGCGAAATCACATCGACTGGATACTGGGGAGAATAACCTAAATAAATCATTTATTATTTCTTCATGTGTTTCTAATAATCTAAAGTTAATAAGATTACATTAGTTATTCACGACAGAAAAGTTTTCTTTAGTGAAATCTAAAATGTCGAAGTACTATTGTTCAGCGACTTTTGCTGAAAAATTGTGAAAATCGCACCTTCTTCTGATTTAACGACTTTTTAATATAAAAAGTTATGTGAGGAGAAGTCAAAAGAGTGGGCCGATCCGAACCCCTTTCAATAGCGTTCGTCTTTTGCTCAAAAAACGCCTATGTAACAAATCTCATCAAAAATATCATCTCAAATATTACGACATGTAGGTGGACCATAAAACTTTATGGATTGATATCAAATGGACGGGCAGATAGGGAGATTGATTTATCTCAAGCCCTTCTGGTCGTCCACGCGAACTTAATATTCTCTGTACAATCAGTAATGCAAAGTATACTGAGAAACTTTACTTCTCATAAGTAATAAAAAATATTACAAAATTTCTCGTAAATAGTAGCAAGAAAAAAAAGAAGCAAACACATGGCTCAGAATATTATATGCCAAAGAATGGATTCGAATTCAGTTCACAAAAAATTCTTACTTTAATGTGGCAGCACCATTTACATAGGTGTGCAATGTGTATGTGTAATTAATGTTGATTTGGGCAAAATTTTATGAAGGATTTTAAAAATAACTAATCGAATCTTATGTACATGCATACACACACACACACACACATACACACGGGGCATTGATTAATGCACTATTCAATTGCATCTTATCTCTAACTTAAATGTGAATGTCAAATAGAAAGAAAATAAATATTCGAAATGCAATCTGACTTTATACATTAAAAGAAAAATACTAAAAAACGAAAAGAAAAATAGATAAAAATAAGGGAAATTCTTTTAAATATTTTCTCTCAAGCGAAATATCCCAAAAGCTAGGTATTCTCTCTTATTTAAATATGCTTCTTGCTGCGTCATGTGTTTTCCAAAAACAGTAGCAAAGCTTTTGACCTTCTCTCTTCTGTGTAGGTACCCAATACTAAAAAAATCCATTTAAGAACTTCCCCATACGTATATATATATATATATATATATATATATATTAGGAACTTTTTTTTAGATTTTCCTTATTTCCCCATCCAATTGTTATCTGTATTAAGCTTTTCTCTAACCATGTTGTGTATAATTATTCAATTTCTCCTATCCGATTTTACATAAGAGAGTGAGACAAGTAGAAGGAGAGAAAATGAAAGAAAGGGAAATATTTAATTTGAGCGTGAGAACTGTGTAGTTATATGTAAAACGTTTTTGTTTGTTTTTTTTCTAGTTGTTATATACTTTTAGTATATGGTTGTTGTATATAATTGTTTTTAGTATTGCTACCGCGCTTACTTAATTTTATATGATTATATAGAAGGGAAAGTGGGTCAATTGCACGTGTCGTAGATGTTTTTATTCAATTCCTACACATACATATGTGTAGAGATATTTCGTATTACAATTTTTCCGATATTGCTTAACTTAGAATTTTCATGTGATTTAGAAAAATTGGGAGAACTTTTTTGTTTTTTTTTTTTCCTTAAAGCGTAATCGCTGTCAGAGAATACCCGCAGTCATTTGGTCTTGTTTATTCATATGTTTATGTGCAAATGTATATGAAGTATTTAATCAATATAATTGATACTATACAGTTATAATTTAGCAATAAAGTTATTACAAGCAGCTAATAGAAATGCTTTTCACGCTCGCTTGATGACGTACATATGTACATAGGCATTGAAGTTGAGAATCGTTAAGAATATATCAAGGGTAAGCAATTTCTTTGCACACTCTTGAAATCAATGAAAACCTAACTAATATATTAATGCATTTTAACATTTATCGATATTCATATTTATATATTATATATTTGATGGGATATAGGGTGTCCCGAAATGTACCCAAGATATGAATCAAGTAAAAACCAGAATTATGGTTCTGTTTTAATTGAAAATTTTTGATTCAACTATAATCACGTAGTGACAGGAGCTACGTGTGGAATAGCACATCGGGCAAATGGCATCCGCGGCTTTGCTCGCGCAAACGCACTCCCCTATCGAAATTTTCTATAACCAATTTGTATGACTGTCGCTGAAATTCGTTGACGTCGTGCCGAATCTACCCTTTCAAAAGATGTTTGAGAAGTCGTCGGCGTAGACCTTTGATACCAAATAATCCTGTGAAATCCATTAAGTTTTGATATGGCGTTAAGTGTAACATTTGTCTTAATTAAACGGAGTTGTAATGGATTGTGCTGAGATATTTGTTAATATTAAAATGTCTTTACATTATTTATAAGTTAATTCCGCAAAACGATGCTTCCTGACAAAAGCTCTCATGATAAAATTTAAAAATTTTTTTATTATTAAAATTATGGCTATTATTAACATCGTCTCACGTTTCACTCGTAGCAAAATGCATTTCAAAAACATCTTTAAGCCGCCTTCCTTACAAATCCACTGAATGAACGACCCTAATGATGTACGACCAACTGACTTCCTTTACTTATTTAACATATTTGCCTGTAAATCAAGCAAGAGGAACTAAAATGTAGCAACTAAAAAAGTGCGATTGCATGCTTAAAAAAGAAAAACAATGAAATTTCCGCTCAGATAATGTTAATAGTATGTATGCCTTGCCACGGAAAGCTATGAAACGTTTTGCCCGCAAACCCCTAAACCAAAAATGTTGTCCTTTTCTGAGATGAAACATTAAAGGAAAGGCCTTCAGTGGTTGCACTGTTTTGTTTACGTTGACGTTTAACTTTTTTATGCTTATCCTTGTGAATCCTCGATCAATATGTAAATCAAGATATAAAAGTAAAAATTTCACTTACATAGTTTTTTTTATATCTTGCTCCAAGGTGCAAGAGTGGAACAAGGTGCAACATCCGGAAGGACTTAAGGTGGGCCCAAATTTTTTAATACAAACCAATTGAGAATCACTCTAAATAGATTTATGCTTGTCTGTCTGCCTACTTGTCCTATGTTGAAACTTAATTTTTGAGAAAAGTTGGTACACTGGCAAGTTTCGGTCCGAAATTTAAGCGATTTTGCTTCTTTGTGGACTGCTCCCTTTCTCAGAACTTTATATCCACTTTTGGTAACAATGATTACATGATTTAGTGGCCCATTTCTGATCTCATCAACTCTGGAACGAAGCCCACCAACGAATTTCTCATGTACTAATTTAATTATTTCAGGGGATATCCTCATCAATCTCATCGAAGTTAGGCGGAATTAACTGGGTTATCGAGCGCATGCAATAGTTGCTGCTTGGATAGTCTCAATTTCGAGGAAGAATGGTCTAATGATTGCTTCCACTGAGGGTCCAAAATCCGCACGTTGTGGATGCATTTACTTTTCGACAATCACTTGTGGGGCTCTCTGAACCTCATCTGCCGAATTTTATCCTTTTGTTGTTTGATTTCCTGGCGGACCACTTTTTCTCAAACATTATATTCTAATTGCGCATTTCTTCTTGTCATGGTTTAAGGTTCGGAACGGACCTTTTCATGTAGAACGAACCTTAATTTTCAAACTATGATTACTTCGTATTCTTTTTGTTGATGTTCATCATATGGGAATTAACGAAGCGATCAAGGTGACCATAGTTTATCCGAAATTTTGCGAGATATGCTGAAAAATGCATTAACTTTTATGAGAAAATGAAAATATAGTCTTATTTTTATTTATTAATTAATGTTAAGGATTGAATATTCAGTAAATTTATATTGATTAAGTAATTAAAAGTAATTCAATTATCTTCGATGCAAGAGTTGGAGGCTGAATGGCGTGAAAACTGTACAACTGATAGTAGTCCTAAACCAGACAATTTTGCGGGCAAATCACAACCGAGGTAGGCATCATTATCGATGTAGTAATTTATGATCGTGCGCCAATGAGAATCTAGGGGTTGCCGTATATAATAAGAAGACAACGAGGTCGAGTTATCGCGTAATCCGTTTCTTGTTTTGAATGAAAACTAATGCACGGCGCATCGCCAGGTATATGCTCCTTGCTTGATCTCATTGTTGAAATTAATATTATATCGCGTTCCCAAAAAAAACCAAGCGAAAGCAACACTAGTATTAATTCCAACATTAGTGTAATTTTACGAAAATTGGAACTCGGTCATATGTTTTACAGGTCTTCCTCTTGCTCACACAATTTTACAATTCTTGTTCTTGCTCACATAATTTCAAATTCGTGTTATATTGCGCTGCTCATACAATTTTTACATACAATTTTTACAATATAATTATATAATTGCTCATATAATTTTTACAATTCTTCCTCTTTGTGAATCGAGGTGGTTTCAGACTCGCTCATTTAAATTACTATATATATTGTACACGTATCTCATCTACATATAAAGTGTTTTAAGAATTTGTATAAATCAATGGTTTCTTACTCTCAGATGACTGTGAATCGAGGTGGATTTGAGACCCGCTCATTTAATTACTTGTTGTTCAGTTTCCGTTGTTAAGCAACATGTATACTTTGTCTATGGATGAGTTTCTTGATGGATGATATTCTTCATTTCTATGGATGATATTCTTCATTTTTTTTTTGCTTGTCAAATGAGAAACTCGCTGCATGACCGCAAAACGAAGTGTTGATGCGCGAAAAGAATGTTTTTGATGAAAAAATTCGTTCATAGCAGTTTCATTTATTCATTTTCGAAGATGAGAAAGTAACAAACATAGGAGGAATAATTAAAGTATTTCCCCGAATCATTCTTCCAATTTCTCAAGTTGCCCTAAGCTACTTACCATAATAAAGAGTTTTTGCGTAAGAAATATACTCTTGAGTTTTCTTTACATACTTAAAATAGTAACTTCTTCATTCGACTCTTTTTTTATTGGATTGTAATACTAAAGAATGTTTAATATAAATAGATGATTAACGAGGGGCTTAGGTTTTTAAGAAGCTTTTTTTTAACACAGTAATGAGGCCGTTGTCCGTTTGAAAAACAGAAAAAGGAAGTTTGCGACAAAAAATATTTATAAATCCTTCCATGCCCATAGAAGCCTTCACAGTTTTTTTTTGTGCTGTCTAGATCGAGTAAAATGGCTTACGAATTAGTTCAATAAACCTCACTATATGTAGTATGAATTCTATGAATCGTTGTATGTGTTTCATCTCTTGCGAAAGTATATCGTTGCATATTGTGTTTTTTCTTAACTGATCAAGGCAGAGATTATTTAAAAATTTATATATAAAGTATATTATAATATGAAAGAGAGATTTTTGAGAATAAATTCTTTGGAGCAGAGTATAAGCCAACGACGAACTATGGATATTATTTCGCTTTGGGTGTGAAAGTCCTTTACTTTCAAACACATATTCGTAATTTCAACAATGTTGAGTTTCCTTTAGCAGAGGGCATGTGCAAAAGGATATTTTGCTAAATTAATGGCTCAACGTTTTGTAGATGTCCCAATATATATGACATCATATGTAAACTTGTTCACTAATCTAGGCTATTTAGAACTAAAACCAAGAAATGCTTGAATGTATATATGTATATTGTACAAATATATATACAAATATGTATGTGTTTATAGACATAGAATATTTCTGAAAACTTTGAAATCCTCTACAAAACTTGAAGAAAAAAAAAAAATTAACAAAGATTTTAATTTGTGCGTGTTTATATAAACATACCTACGTATGATTGTGTGTAAGTGTGTGTAAGTTTTGCAAATGTAGGTAGGTGGGATTTTTCATTTTAATGTCCTTAGGGTGAAAATTAACAACAGAAACGTATAACAATGTATCATAAGCACCAACTCACCAACGAAAAGTGTCATTAACTAAAGCAAGGAAAAAGTAGTATTAACATATATATAAACATAAAAGTTTATTGTGTTTGTGTGCGCGCCTGTATGTACTTATCTAGTACGTGTGTTTGCATGTGAATGTTGCTGATACTAAAGCGCATGTGGGAGAAAATGTATGGGAAACGAAAAAAGATAAAACGTGTGCAAATATTCGCGCATGTGTGTGTGTGTATGCATAAAAAACATTAATAAAGTGGGTCAATCGATAAAATAACGACAGTTGAGTAAAGAAGAAAAAGAAAACGCATACCTCTACCTACATCGATTCACATACTTATACATACTAGGCATGTCATTTTGCTTGGGTACTGTTACTAGCGTAAAGGCTCATGAACGTGATTTGTGTGCGCGAGGAGAAGGAGCACAATGTTAGGCATATTTTCGATATAATCAGAAGCTTCAAGGAAACTACAAAAATGTTTGCAATATATAAAAGCTGAAGGAAATATAAGTTTACACACAGACGCACACGCACACACACACACACGCACAATTCGCTTAAGTATAATGTGGCATTTATACGTATATATATATACATATATATATATATATATATGCGTATCGAACCACGTGTATATGTACGCAGTTATATATATGCATTCGACAGGATGTCACTATAGCCCTTTACAGCTACATAGATATTTATATATATTACATTTACACGTGTATATCATAGAGAGAACGACGTCACCGTTATTTTGCTAAATGCAGCCAAAGTAAGTGATAGGCATACAGATGGGCGGTTAGTAGTTGAGGGTCGAGATAGTTTATTCGTCTGATTTCGCCGATCCTTGCCAACAAGATCTATAAGTACGACGTGACTTTAAGTTTCTTTTCATCTTTTGATAATATTATACTTTATTCTCTCGCACATAAACGTAAACTTTGATTTTGTTCGAAAGCTTCGTACAAAAGGAGAGTATCTAGTAGAGAAAAATGCTTGTAAACTTTTTCCTGCATATTGTTGTGCTCATGTCTTGTTATGCAACCTCGTAAAATTTTGCTGATTTTTTCCTCGTTCTTTTTTTTGCATTTTTGTGCGTTTAAAAGTGTATGTATGCTTAATAACTAACGCGTATCCTTTATTTTGTTTTTAGTTTTAAAAATTTTAGTGGCAATGAAGCTCTTACAACGTGAGTATTGTGACATTGTGTTCATCATTCATACGTAATCATCCCCTGAGGAACAGAGAGATGAGCAGCCGCGCTTTGAATTCAGAAAAGACTCGGCCTGTTTGGAGTAATTGATCCAATCCGCCTTATCTAGGGGGAATTTGGCCTGTGATGGAGAGCAACATGTTAAATCAATACGTGAAAAGATGTGACGAGTCGAAAAGTGCGTTGGTTTTCTATCATTTAAAGTGCAGAGATTGCTTTGAATGCAGGCCTTTTCTAAAACAGGACCACGGCTGTGGTTCACTATTGAGCCCCATATGGTATCCCAACTATTAAAGTCGCCGCATATAACTAAGGGGGGGGGGGGGGGGGGGAAGAACGGAGAATAAATTGTAGATTTCTTGCTGAGAAAACGATTGCAGAGGTGGAATATAGAGCGAAAGTATTGTAAATTTTATGCTCAAGCAACAACCATATGGTTGCGACTCGTTTTATTTTCAATTTATAAACAAGCATTTGGTTGCGCCTCGTTTCATTCTTAATTTACGGGGTGAGAGAGCAGAGCATACACTTGTCACAAATATTATATTTGCTTTTATAGGTTAGGGTTAGTGTTTTTTTTTTTAACTTTTTGTATGACATCGCATTTTTCGCATTTTTATTTTAAATTTTACGCAATTCGTTATTAGAACTTTATATACACTTTATATACACTTACTATATACTAGAATAGTCTGCAAATGTGTTTTCGATTAAATTTTGATGACTTTCTCTGATTCTGATACTATATTTTTCCATTTTCGTTATGTTTACAAGCGCGACGGGGTCAAAGAGTGGACAAAACGAGTAAAGACCTTATTCGTAATAAAAAGAACAAAATTGATTTGCTATGCAGGCTGAAAAGTGTTTTCGCACACTATCCTTTATTTATATGATGACCATGATCGATTTAACTCGTTTTCTCACTTGAAATGCTAATGGTGTTGGGATGAAAAATTTTAGAATTTTAGAATAACGGTAAAGCTCCAAACCAAAAATTATAGATTTTTGATTGATTTGCGAAACAGAGATTGGTCTTCTAGTAGTCAGGTAGACAAGCAGATTATAAACAGCCAGACAAAGATCGATTTAGATATTTACCGTGATATGCTTACCGCAGAATTGCAAGGTCTAATCGAGTTACAACGTCAATATGCGATCGTCGTTAAACAAGTAACTAGAGAATGCCAGCGATGCGAACAATTGCAGCAACATCTTGAACCCATACGTAAAAAATCATTCAATATTCATTTTTATTAATCGCATAAGCACAAAGTTAAAACCTATATACTTATACCGTAGTTCAAATAGCGTCAACCGTAAGGGAAGCCGGGTTCTCTTTTTTAAATCAGCTATGTTATGTTTATCTTCAGTTATAGATACCTTTTTTTATAATGACATATTTTTAATGATTAACTCGCATTACCTCTTTCCGTCCTATAGACTGGGCATATCTTCTATTAAGGTAAGACCACTTTTAAGAAGCAATATATTTTATACACTTTTCTTTCTTAAGTTTATATTTATATTTAATTTATCTGATATTTAAATGTGTCTTTATATATTTATTGCTTTTGTTTTCAAGAATTTCGTACCATTTTTGAATTTGTTTACTTTCTTTTTTTTTTGTGAGAAGTTATTTATCCTTTTTTTCTGTTAACTCGTTTTAACTATCATAAGTTTAAAATCCTTTTTTGGGAAATTTCGGAATCCATGTCTAGGAAGTTAAATACATTTAATATATAATATATATGTAGATATTTACTCTAAAATATAATCAAGATAATTTTATAATAATTCTTTTCAAAGTTTATAAAATAACTGAAGTTTAAAAAAAAAGGCGCATTCATTTAATAAATCAACAAATTAGTAGTAAAAGTATATACCCATATTTATCGTCCTAAGATGGACATAGGATGCTTTGTAACGTACAATAGCTACGATTTTCCATAAATCCATAAACGAAAATGAAACGACATTACAAGACGAAATCCGCAAACGTAGTATGTGTGAAATAAGATTTAATCTCGGTAGCTAGTGTTCTTTCGTAAACTGTTTCAAAAATGAGCCTTACTTTTTCCTTTTTTTTTTTTGATACCCACCACCAAAGGATGGGGATATAAAAACGTTTACAACGCTTGATCAGCATCAAATCCTAAACCGATTTAACCGATTTAAGCATGTACGTCTGTCCATCTGTGTAATGTCTATTCTAAACAATCTCCTGGCTGGAAAAATGAAGCTGTCGATTTTAAATTTGGCAGAAGCATTGAAAGATCTTGCACGTAGGTTGGTATTGAAAATGAGCCAAATCCGGTGAAGGACACGTCCACAGCCCTACGTAAATTGAGAACATCTCTGGCTTTCAAGAAGAATAAAAAATTGGTTTTTTCGTTATTGCTTATAAACTATATCAGATAAATGTACAAAACTTTGAACGTAAGTTCTAAGGGCTGTGTGATGCTGTGGTAGCTGTATAAAAATCGAAAAAATTTACCACATCTATCCAATATTGTGCTGCATCAAAATTTAATTTTTCAAATATTACGCAGAAGCAATCTTCAAAAACCGCAATAAAGTATATGAAAGTCTTGGCCAGCCTCATATTTGGAATGCACCTAAACATTCATCTGTTCGTCTGTCCATCTGTCTGTCTGCGTAGCACTTGTGGTAAACATTCTCCCGTTAGCGAAAATGAAGATATCCCCTAAAAATATGCAAAAGGATTTAGAAACGACGCGTCTAACAAGCAATTTATCTAAATTTCTGCGGAGGTTTAATCCCATGGTGTTCGATGGCGCAGGGAGTGAAGAACCCTCCACAAACCTGTCATAACCACACTAATACCTTCCAGCTGTTCCAGAATAAGCACATGTATGCTCTTCTTTCCGACAAGGCGAGGTCTATGTAACAACTCAAATTTAATGTTCGAGTGATTTTGGGGTCTCCTGACACCCTTGGTACCAGAAATAAAGGAGAGAAGAAAAATACTGAAAGAAGCATAACAAAAACCTCTGGTCAGCCTTCGCGTCCGGTCCCATATAACCTGAAACTTGGATGGATAAAGTTTGTAGATGAGACTGGCAAAATATGGAACCAGTCAACACAATGCACATGGATATTGTATTCTCATTTGGCGCAGAGGGCCTATAAGCAGAAATTGTAAGTATTCTGATGTAAAATACTCCCTTCCAGTGTGTGGTGTTCAATGTTTGTGTTAGTTTCGCTTTTCTTATTCTTCACGGCTTGTCTATCCAAAGCGTGTGCATCATCATTGAATATCCAATATCCAATTTGCAAATTGTTATCTACCTAAAGCTGAGAGGGATCAAAGCGAGATCGAGGATGCAGCTTCTCAGATGTGCGATAAATACAATTCATTTGATCAGTGTAAGAGATTTGAGTCGATAGTGGAGGGCTATCTTCTAGAGGTGTCTGAACTGTTGTCTCATCCTTTTTTTGCCAACGACAAAAGAAGACTTCTGCAAGATGCTTCCGCATTTCCTGTTATTCCTGTATATCCTGTTCTTTTAAACTGACATACTTTTAATACATTCTCTTTTTTAGTTAAATCCCATTACCGTATAGAAACGTACTCAGGCTACAGTGGCAAAGTCTACAAAGTACCAATGGCTTTTATGGTAACATTTGACGCCTTTTTCAAGACCATATTTCGAACAAATTTTGATCAAACCTAACTTTCCTTTTAGGCACGTTTTTAAATACCAAATAAGGAGGCACTTTTTTATTAAGGTTTGGCTGAAGTAGCTGCCAGTTTTTGTAACATATTGATTAAGTTCGGCATTCGTACAATCCTTTTCTATTACATTCCATTCTCCAAATTGTTCAGCGTCTTCCATTTTTGAAGCTACGCGTCTTTGCTGAGTATGCTCGACTAAATGCAAGTGTTGTTTTCGAGCGACCAGATATTATGAATAGGATATTGTCCGGGTGATAAGTTCAGTGCGTTAATAATTTACATAAATGTGAAAGTTACGTGGAATCCGAAATAATGAGATTGAATGCAATAATTTTACACGTTCGTTCTGCTTCAAACGCGTATGCAAACCAAACGTTGTAAAATTCAGTAAATGTAACTCGAAGTTGTATTTTTGACCTATGTGAAGATATGCTCATATATTTTACAGGTCTTCCTCTTGCTGATCATATATTTTACCGGTCTTCAGCCTGCTGGTCATATATTTTTTATAGCGATGCAGAGAAACGTGGAAATGGGTTTGAACTACTTTCCTATATCAAAAAGAGAAGAAGTCTCTCGCAAGACTTAAGAGCTCACCCCTCACCATACGAAAGAACAATACGAACTAGGATCTATCGAGTTGTAGGCAGATGAGGGTTAGATCGATGCATACGACCAATCGAGAGAATATTGTGCAAAAGGTGAGCCTATGCCGAAAAAAAGCAAGATGCTTCTAACAGTTTTCTTCGATTATCATGGTGTTGGGCACTGTGAATTTCAATTCTTTAATTCTTGTAAGGTTTGTTCACAGAAGAAGTTAGTGTATATCAGTTGGAAAGCTATAGTTTTTATAAAAACTCTTGCTAGAGTGAGGTTTCTAGCACTTTAAGGGTGTATTTCCATATACGATTAAACCAATCAGTACACAATATCGACCTTAGATGAACGATCATAGGCTTGAAGATTGAAGAAACAAAACTTCAATATATGTTAGATCGATGCTAAATTATTGATAGAAATTCGATAGAATTTTATAAATTTGTTTATATTAGTAGAGATATTATTGGTTAATAAGAATCACATTAAGCATAAAGTAACCAAATTGTTCTACTTTTGAAGCAAAAAATTAAAAACGCTTTTTATTTACGTACGTATATACTGTGGTCTGGGAATTTATGTTCGGGTATATTTCTGATCTGGGTATTTATGGTCGAGGATATTTATAACGTACCAAATTTGAAAATTGAACTTTTCTGTCAAGGAATATTAAGAGTGTTTGAGAAAATTTTCAGAATACTGGACAACGTAACAGAACGCTAACACAGTTAGCGCTGTTATTTAGCAGTCATTTGACTGCTCGCTTTTTCAGTTTCATTGTTTGTGGGGGCACAAATTTTGTTGAAGGGTTCTTGATACGCTGCACAACGAGGTGTTATTCCTATTTTTAGGTTGGAGATCCAACTTTGCCCACTTTTTACACAGAAGGAAACAAAAAGCTCAAGAACAAATGACGATCGTTTCTTTTAAATTTTACAGTTATTTATTTAAGTTATGGTCAATGGAGTGTAATCTAAACTTGTTTTATATTAAGTGATACGCAATTTTAATTTATATCACGCATTGTTTTGTAAGAAAAGAGAAACAAGCGATATAGATCTTTTTTTGTAAGTTGAAATATATCCATCAATTTGTTTTATTAAAGGTGGTTTGCAAATTATCGATGAGGTCATAAAATTTACGCATATTATGAGGATTACGAAATTATGTTTTATAAATCTATATTTACGTTAATTTCTTTATTTTTGTTGGTAAAAGCATATGTTTTTATTTACATTTTTCTCTAAAACAATATGACCGCCTATTGCGTTTACTACTTGGGAGATTTTAACACGAAAATGTAAATGGCGCCTTATTGCGTCAATTCCTTATTATCTCACACTGTAACAAACGTTTACAAAGCAAAAGCATGTACAATTTCGAACTCTAACTGCATCTGAGCTATGTATGTACATAAATGTATATAGACGTACAAAAAAACCAAATGTAGTTGGATCTCGTTTCGCTGTTTATATTAAAGCGTTCTACATTTCGTATTCTCCAAACGCTTCAATAAACTTTTGTGAAATTTGTAGGAATGATTTGTATTACATATGATCCAACGTTACATTTCGTTCAATATACAGTACGTTGAAGCGGAACTTTCAGATTCAAAGTAAGTAAGACTGTAATAACATTTATAGATATAAAGTTTTTCGTATTCGCGCATACTTTTCTTATTATGTTTCCAAGTATAAGTATACAAAATAAAAAATAGATGGTTCTGATTAAAGAAAGCTTTTTAGCAGAATTTCGAGTTGTATTTTTCCTTTTGACAGAATTTCAAGCTGTGTATAATTATATCACAGGGCACATCACTTAAGGCCTTAGAATTATTTCATAAAAATATACTAAATTAAAATATATATAATAATGTAATAAATAATTTGAAAAAACTATTGTGTTGAGCAGCTTTCATCATATCTCGGGTTAACTAGAGCTACGACTGTTCACAATATATTGCCGGATATAACTTTTGTGAATCGTCACAATCGGAAAAATAAAGATAGGATGCTGAAATTTGGTAAAAACATCCCCGATCGATTAGCAGAATATATTATTGAAAAACTGCTGCCCAAGTATTCGCCGTGCATGCTCGGTCTAAAAATGTTCGCGATTGGTTTAGTCATAAACTTTGCCTCAGAAAGTGCCGGAGATTCCGACGGGACTCCGATTGGAAGCCATAGATGAAAGTTAGACAAAATTGTCAATGGTTTTTGAGGTCATTTTTGTTTTTCTTCATTGTGAATGTGCAAGTCAAAGGATCACACACATTTTTAAACAACATATTTTTTTATTTTTAATCGATCAAAGAACATTTGTGTCAAAATTCAACTTCCTACATTTAGTTCTGTTAGTATACCAACCTTTTAGGCTCTACATACCGACGAGATTGAAAACTTTCAATGGTAATCGAGTTGAATTATAGAAGTTTTTTTTTATCCAACACTGAAGGATGGGCCAAAACGTTTGCAGCGCTCAGAAGGAAGCTTCAGAGACTCCACAAAGCATGCCCGCCTCTCCGTCTGTGTAATGTAAGTTGCAAAAATGAAGCTATGGTCTTCAAATTTGACAGAAGTATTGGAAGTTCTTGCCTGCAGGCTGGTACTGAAAATGTGCAAAATTGGTCAAAGGATCCGCTTGCACTAAGATAGTATTGTGTGCAGTGTACAATAGTCACACCTCCGCTTTTAAAAAGGAATAAAAAATTTGTGCTTTATTCTTTACTCATAAACTACAAAAATTGACCCCGTGTCCTGAAGGATAACAATAATAGTGGTTATCAATAAATGTGCACTAAATCAGCTGGTTCCTACATTGCAACAAGAAACAAAGGAAAGCAAAAAAGAACCGCAGGCAAGTATTCTTTTGAAGTGTACATTTCAAAATAAATTTTAAAAAAACTGCTAAAATTCTTTAAATTTTTTTATTTTCAAAAATGGAAAACTTTTATTTTTGCTTTTAAATTTTGAGGCTAATACTAATACGTTAGATTAGAGATAATTTATATTACTGAAGTGGTTATGTGCGAGAAGATGATCTTTTTTAATTAAATTTTATATTAATGCACGATTTTCACTTTTACTTCTTACTTTTTTATATTATTACTTTCCAACTTTCTTTCACGCATTTTTGTAAAAGAATTATTTCATTTACTTTTTTCATTTCAACAACTAAACTAAATAATTCGATTAACTTCGAAGACTTTTCGAACGAAAACATTTCAATTATTAATACTTTTACTCAACACAAGGATTCACATTGTTTTTTTTTTACGCAAAGTTTGCAACACTTTTCTTACATCCCTGCGAACATCTCAGTAATGTTCAAATACACTTTTGCCGATGGTTTTGCAAGTTGCAAAAACATTACGTTCTTTCTGCAAATAGCAGAGAATTTTATTGATGATTTAACGTTGGCTTTACTTGCCTACCTTTAGGTAATTATTGAGATTGCTTATACGTCCTGTTCGAATTTCTTTTTAGTCTTATCTTCTTTTTGATGACGAAATATGTTTATATATGGCTTAGTAAGTCTAATCAAAGCATAATTTAATAATCTTTCCGTTTTTCTTCGTTTCCTATACTGTATAATGGATTTCAACTTAAAAAAGGAAAGAAAAGCCACAATATGCTTAATTTTTTTTTATAAACGGTTTATTTATTTTCACTTTATTTTATTTATTTATATGCTTTATTCGCTACTTATTCACCACTACTGTTGTTTTTGTTGTTAAATTTCCAAATTGTTTGTTTATATAGAATTTCAACAGATGTTTTTTATTTGTTTGTTTGTTTGTATAGAAGTTCAACAGATGTTTTTTATTAATTAGCAGAGAATTTGGAATAAATTGGGGACTTTTGCCGACGGCTTTGCAAAGTAGCAAAAGTATTTGGGGAATACAAAATGTAGAATGCTTTAATGTAAACAGCGAAACTAGATCCAACGTCATTTGATTTTTTTTACGTATATACACACTTATGTACACGCCATACATAGCTCAGATGCAGTTAGAGTTCGAAATTGTACATGCTTTGGCTTTGTAAACGTTTGTTACAGTGTGAGATCCGATTCTTCTTCCTTGACTGGTTCGCTTTTGCTCTTCTATCATCTCCTCTAGATGCATATATATTGTCTTAGAAAATACGCGAACTAAACTTATTTAATTTTACAAGTTATTCGCCTGAGTGGCTTCAAATCTCAAGTGCGCTTTAAAGAAAAGAATTTATTCTCTGGTTAAATTTATTTAATGGGTATGTGTAAGATATAATCTAAGTATCGATCCTTTCTTCCCACAAAAGATTGGATGTGACCAGCGTAAGGTTGTCGCAGAAAGGAAATTAATATTTTTACTGCTTCGATAATTAATATAAAAAAACATTGCTAAACGAATTTATAAATATTGTTAAGAAAAGATATTTAAGATTCATGAAAAATTAAGAAAGAAATACTTCGCCAGCGACCCGATATAATCTTTCAATTTCTCTAACTTAGTTAAATTTTGCTCGTTACATTATATAAAGCATCTATCACGTAGCACACTTCGAATCACGAGAATCTATAAATTTTTGATTTTTATCTCCTAACATCGCTAAGGTTTTTTGTATTTCTGTTCCTTTTTCATTTAATATCCAATTGCAATGAGCGGTATGCACAACTCCAACCATGGTTTATTCGAAGCGCCACCAAACCAAATGACTACGAAACATTTTTTTTCTCGAGTTTTTGGGCAATTTATTTTTTTTTGTATTAAAATCGTTTTTTTCGTTCGTAGTTTTTTTTTCCTATTAAAATCGTTTCAATTTTTCCGCCTTTCAGCCACAAATGCAATTTTATAATTTTAATTCGAAAATGTTCTTTAAATTACATTGAAAGGCAAAGCACAGAGTCGCTCAAAATAAATAAAAAAATTGCCAAAAATGGTTGAGTGCCCAACTAGAAACTTAAATTGCCAGATGGTTTAATTTGCAAAACCGCCAGCTTTATAACTCACGAAATCTGTTAAAAAAGATTTGTAACTCACGAAATCTGTTAATATTCTTTCTGTAAAGTAACAAAAATATTACGTTCTTCCTGTAAAGTAGCAGAAAATTTAGCTACTGTTTTGTTTAAATTGATAATAAAAAAAAAAAAAATCACGGTCTACTTTTAGGCTAACTTAAAATTAAATAATGATAGGAAACGTAAAACAAGAGCTCAAAGCTACGCTTTTTTTTTAAGATTTTAACATTTGAGTTGCTTGTGAGTGGATAAGTATCATCATCATTTCGCGTTACATCAGATTACAAACAAAACACTTCGCAAATTCTGCTTATCGTTCAATAAGCTTCCTTTAAATTTGAGATAGCACGTAAGTACCTGGAAACCTTATAAAATTATTTTAAATAGTTTGTGTTTAAGGGACAGGTCGCAATTTTTGAGATATTTTGGTAAAATTTGACGTGTTTTGACCCAAGAACGAATACTCTTGAAAATGGTTTAGATTGGGCCTCTTTCTGCACCACTACCCATACAGCGCCCTTGTTGGAAAAGTTGGTATATGGCAAAAATTGCAATGTTCAAAATTTCTCGTTATAATATATTAACATTTTTAATTGATACGAAATATTTCGTTCGGCCGAGCCAATGCTTTGAACCCACTCTCTTAGAAAAGTTCCTACCAGAACTGGATTTTTATTTAGTAAAAAAATATAGTTTTTAATATTTCGGAATGAGAAGTAGTTCCTAACAGTAAATTGACATTGAAATAAACGTTAGTGAATATGGACCATGCAAGTTTATTTCTTGGATACCGCCGCATTTAAGGACTTTCGGTATACTATTACCAAGACGAAGAGAATATTTGGCCTTGCCGGGTTATAATGTTCTTAATCGTTTTTTTTTATTTTGAGCTCGACTTTACATTATTTATAGCACCGAAATGAAAATTTTGCTTGTCAATGTACGTCACTTTCGGGCTGCGTATATTATAAAGCAATGGTAACTCTGTTTTGGTCAATATTTTAAAAACAGACGATTTGTGACGCGTGTTCATAGCTTCGTGGCAGAATTGACATATCAAATTAGGTGGTAAACAATTTTTGATATAGAAGAGCGAGATCGTCCTTATAGGACTTACAAGTTTGAATTTCTTTCATAAAAATAAGGAAATAAATACTAAAATGCGTGAATATTTAGTTGGTTTTTGGATCGGATTTTGTATTATTAGCGCCGTTCAGGCGACCAGTTGCAACAATCCGAAAGTCACAATAACATCTTTTAGTACAGAAGATGCCACTATTTTAACACAATTGGCTCACATCGGCGAATTTTCATTAAAATGTAGCAATGAAGTGAAACCGAATCTTTTTGCGGAGTTTCCATGCGGAAAGGTAGTACCAGTCGCTCGCGTTGCTGAAAACCAATATCAAGTGAGAGAAACTACGTTAAGATTGTTAATTTTGTGCACTTACTGGCAATTTAATAATACAGGTTAGTTGGATTGAAGACGTGAAGAAGAGTTCCAGTGGTAGTGTAGTGGTACGTTTATTCGACGAGGAAGGTTATTCCAGCTTGCGTAAAGCTCAGAGAGATGGGGGGGCCAAAGCGTCCAATGTCAAATCCATAATTGACGTTACCGTTACCACTAAAGGTGCTTACAAGGGCCCTTGGGTAAAAGCTGAATTGGTAGCTGCTTTCCTGATAGCTGGTGTAGCTTATTTTGCCATAACCACCAAAAATAAAGTACAGAATTAAAAAGACAAGTGAAAGCAAAAATCATTAAGCTATCGTCACAGAACTTAATTTGAATGAAATTCATTCAAGGCAGGGTTAAATTTGTTAATAATTCCTTGTGGCTTTCATTTCTTAATATTGCTTGAGTGAATATGTGGAAGCCCTGATGTGTTCCTTCTTTCTTTTAATTAACATAAAATTAAAAATGAAGTTTATTATCTTTTTGTTTTAACTGACTTTTTTTTTATTTATATTTGAAAAAATACTGATTTTTATACGTATTTGTCAACATTCCACTTACGTACAAAGTATGACTACATTTTGAATCCTTTTTCTTTTGCTCAATTACCGTTTAAAGTATTCTCTTCATCCGAGCGTAAATCTCTCGTTTATGTGCTGGAGCTGCTTGGCCATCCGTGGGGGAATCCATTAACCATTAACATCGTAATTGATATCATTGGTAACAAATGATGTAAAAAACTGTATGTGTATACAAGATGATCTTTTTTTATATGTATTTTTACATACCTATTTATACAAACTTTTTCTATTAATTTATTTATAATAAATCGTTAAATTGCCATTGGTCGAAATTTCAACAGAGGGTAGTGTGCAGATTGACAAAGCCAAGCTCCAAACTGCCCGAATTTTTATAGACATAATCAAAAAGTTATCAAGCTCGAGTTCAATATCGCTGACAATGCGCATGCAACGCATTTTGGCTAAAGAGTGAAATTTTGTTGGCGTTGCTCACACTTGTTTGGCCAAACTGAGAAAGAATAAGGTATTAAGGTCCCGATTTGCTTGGAATAGGCAATCTACAGAGCTAGCGGTACTGCATTGTAATCGGATTTTTGGTATTCAACGCCGGGAGCGAAGCTTGACTTTGCCACGTAACTATTAAAGAAGGTGGTAATTGTACTGTAGGTAAAGCAAAACAAGTCTTGCTGCGGTTGTGGTGGTATTACTAGTGGCATTTACTAAGCCTATCGCTGAACTACAACTCACAACAGTCGGAGAGGTATTTAACGGCAAACCGCTAATATTACCGCTGATTCCATCCGCATTATTGGTATTATTAGTAGCCGTTTGAGTTTGCGTTATTGAAGTGTTTAAATCGTCGTCACCACTATTAGATGTGGGTTTGGCCAACACCTGATATCCCAAATCACATTCATTATCTTCATCTTCTTTCTGATATATCAGAAGGCAAAATATGTGGATCTGTTTTCTTTTTTTTTTCTTTTCGTTATCTACGCACCTTCCTGGCCCTTGATAGGGTTTCAAAAATTCCACATGATCGGCATGAGCCCAATATTGGGATTTCTTTGAAGTTTTTGTACCCACATGGAACGAACGCAATATATATATATATATATATATATTCATATAATTATTCAAGCTTTGCCGCAATTTACTTGGATCTTGAATGCGACGATATAATAGAGGGAGGCGATGGGAAGCATCGTAAATTCTCTACCTTGGATCTTTCAACGTCACTACCTTTCAGTATAGCGAAAATCTGCGAGTTCAATACTTCAAAGCGTCTTACAGGGTCTACCATACGTTTAAGTTTCTGCATAATTTTAATAAAATCAGGTATAAATAATTCACTAGGTATGGAAAATTAAGTAACCGTTAGACGGGTAGGATTTACAATCCCTTTGACATCTTCATTTTTGCCGTCAACACGCTGCACTCTTAAGATGTGATACCAAAAATCCAAAGCTTTAAAACGCCTTTGTTGGCCCAATAGAACAATCATTGCACAACCAGGCCAATTCAAACCTTCACCGAAAAGTTCTTTTATAGTATACTCAGTGCCTCATACCGGTGTACAATAAACAAATTGCAAAGCCGACCATAAATGATGAAATTCTGAATATTTGTCAACATGAATAATGCCATTACCTGGCGATGGTCCAGTCCAGACGAGATCATGCAAATAATTTTTAATTAAATTGCGTATAACTTCGAAAATGCTAAGGCCGCAACAGAAACGCCGTGTAAAACACACAATTCTCGAATTGGGACTCCAACTTTGCCAATAACAATATTGCAAAATAGATAAGTTATGCTCATAGGAGCATCTTATCCTATGATAAGTAAAAGAATGGAAGAAAATGGAAGAAAAAAAGGATTTTCATGTCTGATTAAGAATTCGACATTGTAAACTGGATTTCCTTGTTTTACGTAAACAATATGATCTATTAGTCCCTTGTTGCAAAATTAAAACCATATTAGCGTTCGCGTGTCAATAAATCACCTTCACGTGCAATCATGGCCTGCTGAGAATAAAAGATCATAAAGTATTTAAAAAGTTTTAAGCAAAAATTCTCTCAAAGCTTTTACGGGAGCAGTACCCAATTTCTCAACATTTGAAACAATTTGTAAAGTTGCAAATTGAGCCTCCAAACGTTTTTTGCTTAGCTTCTGGCTTTTCATTATCTACAATTACATCAAATATTACAAAGCATGTGATTGTGGGTATTTATTTTATTCACCCTTGCAAAATGGTGGGGGAAAAATATATTGCATGCAATAATATCAATATCAAAACAAAATTAATACGGCAGGATCATTGCAATGCTTCCTCAAATTGAAAGGGTTGGTTTTCCAAACCATCCTTGAGGTACCGTGATAGGCGCGTTGCCAATTGTTCTAAATGTTTGGCTCCCCTATAGGCGTACACCATTATAAACTTAATTAAAAACTGCAACAATATTTACAATAATAATAATACATAATAATACATAATTACATCGATGTACTGACATCTGCGAAAGAAAAATATTGTGATTAATAAATTTTATATACGAAGACGACCAGAACTTACCATTTAGCCTATGGAAGTATCGGATTATGCTGAAGCGACGCGTGGAGGCATGTTTTTTAATCTAAAATAAAATGAAAAGAAATGAATAAATTGTAATAATAATAAGTAAAGATGAATGCATTATAATTACCTTAGGTTGAGCAAGCAATGAGACGGTAATGGGCGACATTTAAACGGCATAGAACGGCTTATGCTTGTCTTTTTATCTAAGATTAAATAAAAATAAGGATGTAAGTTGGAAAAAAAATTATTAATTTATAAATATATTTATATAAAATTGTGATTAACTTTACTTTGCTGTGTTCGTCGCTCGAGTTTCCTTCTTCGTATGGTGGACGGACGTTTTGTATTCTAAAATAAAAGAAAAAAATTAGTAATTTGTAACTTAATTCAATATAACAATTTATTTACCTTCATTTTGCTGGTGTTCCCGCACGATTTTCCTTTGCTACATTTCTTGCGGACCTTTAAAACGATTACACATTGGTAACTGTTGGTTGCACTCAGTTCTTTCCAATCTTTCTTTCTTTAGTATCAATTGGATGATGAAACCGAGTAGATTTGTTCGATGGCTTCTTCCGTTGGTACAGGAGCCTGCTTCCCTGAAGAAGGCAAGCCGTGCCACTATTGTCGCCTGCACGCGCTTGCCGCTGTCCCATTCCGCCATACGTTTCTGCATAACGGCTGTGTTAATATCGCAGGTGTTACAAAATGCGTCATATAGTTCAGTATTTGGGAACTCAGGTTCGAGATATTCGTGGTGGAGGATGACATAGTCTCTTTTGTCTTTGGCGACAATGTTATCGCTCGTTTCTTCGCAGGCATCTTCTTTTTTCAGCGTTAGGTCGTTTAGGCATGCTTCGCATCCTAGCTGCTCACGTATATATTGAGCTATTCCGTAGTCCGTGATCAGCGCGATGTAGTCCTCCTCCTTGTTACTTAGTTGGCCGGTGACTGTCTCGTCATATACCACGCCATCCAGGCCGAATGGTAGAAAGTCTCCTTCGGCCTGGTCTTCCACCGTGTAATCCATCTTTTCTATAACAAGGTAATTGTTGGTTGTTACGGAGGCGCTTCTCCAAAATTCAATCTGCGATTTCATTAGCCGTGTGATCAGCTGCTTTATTTCAAATGCCGATCTGGTGCGTTTTCTGCATGATGGCGCCATCTTAAAGAAAAACCTCTTCAAGAGGTCCTAGCTTACCCTGTAGGCCTCGATGGTTATGTCAGAGTCTGCCTCTAGCAGCCCATCCATTAATTCCTCAAAGTTTTCTATTGTTATGATGGTTTCGGTCGCTAGCAGGTCCGCTACAAAGAAGTCCTGTAGATGTTTTTTTACCTCAGCTAGCACCGCTTTTTGGACCTGCTATTTGGTGTTGCTGATCCTGCATTGATGAAATATTTTTTTGAATTTTGTGAATGCGTCGTAAAGTTTATACGAAGATTTTTCTTCTGATGACTGTTTTTAACGTTGCTGGTAAAGAATCGAACTGTATCCGTAAAATTATGACATACGCAAACTAACAAGCTGGCGCCTCTCCTCTTCGAGATGGACGCGTTCCGCATGCCTAAGTTTGTGACAATTGCGGCATAGTATCGTCGCTTCTGTTTTACACCTTTTTTGTTAAATGCGTGCAGAATATGTATATAGTCGAACATGTCTACGATTGTATACACGCTGCCATCCGCTCGTTGTCTGGTGTTTTGCCATCACCGAACTTCACCAATGTCAGGCGAATTTGGGTGATTCTATTGCAGACCACCGCTCTTACATCCAGCCCGACCTCCTCTGCGATTTTAAATTTTCTTCTAGTAAATCCGGATATCCTTCGGCTCGGATGATGGGACGGGCGCTGAGTAGCATGTTGAACGCTTACTTTCCGTGGAAGCTCTTCAAAATTAAGCTGTATTTAATGAAAATGTAAGAAAATTAAATTTTCTTCAATTTTTTTTTTAATTTGTAGGGTTAAAATATAATTACATTTGAATTTCGATTAGACTAGTAGGCGGAGTTTTAGTTAGTTTTATTTGTTTACGACAAGTTGATTTGAAAGCATTAATTGCTTATCCATCTGTTGCTCATGTAAGTAATAAATAAAAAAATCGTTTTATTACACTAGTTTTTTCCATTAATCTCCAATCTCAGGATAATAAAAATGTTCTGCCATCTTCATATATCCGTATTCATTCATAAGTCTTACTCCGAAGTATCTCTTTTGCTGCATTTGTCACAGACAGAATCACAAATTGCACATTTTAAATTTGTTAAATAAAGGATGTAACAACAAGAAAATGTCCTTCTCATAATTAATATTAAAAACTGTATTCTGAACTTTTCATTTCTTGGCAAAAGCATTGACACCTTTCCAATTACTTTTACTCTCGTATGCAGATGAAGTTAGCTATTAACCTATCCTTGTTTGAAAATGCGCTTTGAAAGGAGCATAAAAATACTTTCTGTAGACGTCTCTTAATGTATTAAATAAGAAATATAAATTAACAATTAACTCATTAGGTTGTCCCAGCAGAAATTTATTAACAGACTTACTTTGTCTGAATTCGGAACGCTTGCGGAAGAGCTCCAAATTTCAGGGAACACATTTTTTCAATGTAAAGGATTTTTGTCTCACAACATTTTTTCCCAATAAATGAACAATTTCTGAAAGATTTACAATCGTTATCCCCCTTAAGAATTTATCTGTTGATTATTTTATATTGATGTTATAAAATCCCACAAATACTCCTTTGGTGAGTCCTAAACTATTGAATACGTGTTGCTATATGTGAGTCACCTAAAGTAAAAAAATAAGAAGAACTCTGCACTTTTATTACGTCTTATAACAGTGATGAATCTTATAATGCATATTAAGGAATATTTATTTTTAATTAATTGTAAATATATCATCTATAACTTGGGGCCATATGACGACTTATTTTGAAAAAGCCGTTGTGGAACAAAAATTTCCAATTTGTACCGAATTTATACCACTTTGGTTTATTCTTGGTACTACTCTGCATTTTTTCTAAAGATTTTCATTTGGGGGAAAAAACCGAAGGAGAATAAATAATAAGATCTCTGACAAGAAAACTAACTCAGCCTAATTTTGAAGAGTTTCCACGGAAAGTATGCTCGATGTATTGTCAGAAACTAAATGAAGAAATGTATTAGGTGAAGAGAAGCGTAGATTATTTAATAGTTCGCCTTGGCCGGTTATAGTGCTTTTACTTGTTTTTAGTGTAAATCAACTTCATTAAATACGTCCTTTTCTGAGAATAGGCTTTTCCGTCTAATGAATATTCAAAAAATTAAATGCTTGCTTTAGTCTACGCGAATTTCCGTCAGTGAAAAAGTTAGTTTTATTATTTCGTTTCCACCAGAAACTTAATAAGAAACCTCATAGTTACCCTTTTTAGACAGCAAAAATGTCTCGGTCGATTTAACCATGTCGATCCGTCCATTCAGCTTTGGTATGCTGAAATTCCTATATATGTAAATATTTTATTAATGATTTATAGCTTCATTTTAATGGACAAAAGGCGCACAAATTTGAGTTTTTTAAATGACTGCTGCCAACGTTTTTATCTGTAAAAATTTCCACCACCACACACCCGACAATTGGGTTTTCCAAAACGGGCCTAGACTCGGTGTTTAAAGACCTTTTCGTATCCCCAGACAAACAAACAAAGTAATTTGTAGCGGTAATCCCACAATCACTTTCCTTATCAGCATCCGAACAGTCTCTTGGTACTGCATCTTGTAATAAACTGACCTCCTCGACATGTGTGGAAAAATATTTTAAACATAACGCTTGCTGCTGCATTTATGTTTTACTTTTTTCTTTTGATAATTAACAAATTACAAACCATAAAAATTTACTAATGAAAAAATTTGTAGGTTTTTTCAATATCAGCGTTTATCAAAATTTAATTGTTTTCTTACTTTCATTTGAGCTGAGACTTTGATGAATTCAAGTTTTATGATATTTCAGGGGTTGATAGATTGAGGAAATATTCCTTTGACCATTTTCATTTTATTCAACTAATAATAATCTATGTATTTATATATGACCATATGGTGTTATTTCTTTTTTTTCTTTTCTTCTTTTCAGAATATATTAATATTTTATATAAATTTGTTTATATTATTATATACATTATTTTATACATTATTAAATAGTAAAATGGTCTTCATCCCAGACGCACTATTCAGCGCACTATTAAAGAAATACCCAGAGTTGTGAAACCTGGATAAGAGATATGTTTGTTGGAAGAAAGCTGGTAAGGAGTTTGCTGACGTATTGACGGAAGAAACCAATGTATTTATGACAATAGAAGATGTTAGAAAAAAATTGAAAGCACTTAGAATGAGTCTAAAGCGATTAGACAATGCGGAGAGGACAGGTTATACGGACTTGTGCGCCTATGTGTGGTACGCGCACAAATTGAGGCTGACTAACGCAGTGGACAAGATAACTTCCCAGATGTTAGCGTACGGGGAAATACTGGTACAAGTAGATTGTGGGGAAGTACAGATAGGCCCAGATAACGAAGACTTTTTGACGAAACGGACGTAATGGAAAACAGATTTTCACAGACGTTTAAAAAAACGACAGGGGAACAAACGGAGGAACAGACGAATGAACGACCATTTAGCATAGAAATCCCGATAGGTACAATAGCAGTAATTATGTAGTGATACTATAAACAGGTACACCAAGGGTATATACGACGAGGGACCGAAGACTTCATCGAAGGCAGCGCGGAGGGAGCGCAATCGACGAGAAAAAAATAATTCATCAATGCAGGATCAGCAACACCAAATAGCAGGTCCAAAAAGCAGTGCTAGCTGAGGTAAAAAAACATCTACAGGACTTCTTTGTAGCGGACCTGCTAGCGACCGAAACCATCATAACAATAGAAAACTTTGAGGAATTAATGGATGGGCTGCTAGAGGCAGACTCTGACATAACCATCGAGGCCTACAGGGTAAGCTAGGACCTCTTGAAGAGGTTTTTCTTTAAGATGGCGCCATCATGCAGAAAACGCACCAGATCGGCATTTGAAATAAAGCAGCTGATCACACGGCTAATGAAATCGCAGATTGAATTTTGGAGAAGCGCCTCCGTAACAACCAACAATTACCTTGTTATAGAAAAGATGGATTACACGGTGGAAGACCAGGCCGAAGGAGACTTTCTACCATTCGGCCTGGATGGCGTGGTATATGACGAGACAGTCACCGGCCAACTAAGTAACAAGGAGGAGGACTACATCGCGCTGATCACGGACTACGGAATAGCTCAATATATACGTGAGCAGCTAGGATGCGAAGCATGCCTAAACGACCTAACGCTGAAAAAAGAAGATGCCTGCGAAGAAACGAGCGATAACATTGTCGCCAAAGACAAAAGAGACTATGTCATCCTCCACCACGAATATCTCGAACCTGAGTTCCCAAATACTGAACTATATGACGCATTTTGTAACACCTGCGATATTAACACAGCCGTTATGCAGAAACGTATGGCGGAATGGGACAGCGGCAAGCGCGTGCAGGCGACAATAGTGGCACGGCTTGCCTTCTTCAGGGAAGCAGGCTCCTGTACCAACGGAAGAAGCCATCGAACAAATCTACTCGGTTTCATCATCCAATTGATACTAAAGAAAGAAAGATTGGAAAGAACTGAGTGCAACCAACAGTTACCAATGTGTAATCGTTTTAAAGGTCCGCAAGAAATGTAGCAAAGGAAAACACCAGCAAAATGAAGGTAAATAAATTGTTATATTGAATTAAGTTACAAATTACTAATTTTTTTCTTTTATTTTAGAATACAAAACGTCCGTCCACCATACGAAGAAGGAAACTCGAGCGACGAACACAGCAAAGTAAAGTTAATCACAATTTTATATAAATATATTTATAAATTAATAATTTTTTTTCCAACTTACATCCTTATTTTTATTTAATCTTAGATAAAAAGACAAGCATAAGCCGTTCTATGTCGTTTAAATGTCGCCCATTACCGTCTCATTGCTTGCTCAACCTAAGGTAATTATAATGCATTCATCTTTACTTATTATTATTACAATTTATTCATTTCTTTTCATTTTATTTTAGATTAAAAAACATGCCTCCACGCGTCGCTTCAGCATAATCCGATACTTCCATAGGCTAAATGGTAAGTTCTGGTCGTCTTCGTATATAAAATTTATTAATCACAATATTTTTCTTTCGCAGATGTCAGTACATCGATGTAATTATGTATTATTATGTATTATTATTATTGTAAATATTGTTGCAGTTTTTAATTAAGTTTATAATGGTGTACGCCTATAGGGGAGCCAAACATTTAGAACAATTGGCAACGCGCCTATCACGGTACCTCAAGGATGGTTTGGAAAACCAACCCTTTCAATTTGAGGAAGCATTGCAATGATCCTGCCGTATTAATTTTGTTTTGATATTGATATTATTGCATGCAATATATTTTTCCCCCACCATTTTGCAAGGGTGAATAAAATAAATACCCACAATCACATGCTTTGTAATATTTGATGTAATTGTAGATAATGAAAAGCCAGAAGCTAAGCAAAAAACGTTTGGAGGCTCAATTTGCAACTTTACAAATTGTTTCAAATGTTGAGAAATTGGGTACTGCTCCCGTAAAAGCTTTGAGAGAATTTTTGCTTAAAACTTTTTAAATACTTTATGATCTTTTATTCTCAGCAGGCCATGATTGCACGTGAAGGTGATTTATTGACACGCGAACGCTAATATGGTTTTAATTTTGCAACAAGGGACTAATAGATCATATTGTTTACGTAAAACAAGGAAATCCAGTTTACAATGTCGAATTCTTAATCAGACATGAAAATCCTTTTTTTCTTCCATTTTCTTCCATTCTTTTACTTATCATAGGATAAGATGCTCCTATGAGCATAACTTATCTATTTTGCAATATTGTTATTGGCAAAGTTGGAGTCCCAATTCGAGAATTGTGTGTTTTACACGGCGTTTCTGTTGCGGCCTTAGCATTTTCGAAGTTATACGCAATTTAATTAAAAATTATTTGCATGATCTCGTCTGGACTGGACCATCGCCAGGTAATGGCATTATTCATGTTGACAAATATTCAGAATTTCATCATTTATGGTCGGCTTTGCAATTTGTTTATTGTACACCGGTATGAGGCACTGAGTATACTATAAAAGAACTTTTCGGTGAAGGTTTGAATTGGCCTGGTTGTGCAATGATTGTTCTATTGGGCCAACAAAGGCGTTTTAAAGCTTTGGATTTTTGGTATCACATCTTAAGAGTGCAGCGTGTTGACGGCAAAAATGAAGATGTCAAAGGGATTGTAAATCCTACTCGTCTAACGGTTACTTAATTTTCCATACCTAGTGAATTATTTATACCTGATTATTATTAAAATTATGCAGAAACTTAAACGTATGGTAGACCCTGTAAGACGCTTTGAAGTATTGAACTCGCAGATTTTCGCTATACTGAAAGGTAGTGACGTTGAAAGATCCAAGGTAGAGCATTTACGATGCTTCCCATCGCCTCCCTCTATTATATCGTCGCATTCAAGAACCAAATAAATTGCGGCAAAGCTTGAATAATTATATGAATATATATATATATATTGCGTTCATTCCGTGTGGGTACAAAAACTTCAAAGAAATCCCAATATTGGGCTCATGCCGATCATGTGGAATTTTTGAAACGCTATCAAGGGCCAGGAAGGTGCGTAGATAACGAAAAGAAAAAAGAAAGAAAACAGAACCGCATATTTTGCCTTCTGATATTTCAGAACCAAAACCTTACCGCTCAAAGAAGACGAAGATAATGAATGTGATTTGGGATATCAGGTGTTGGCCAAACCCACATCTAATAGTGGCGACGATGATTTAAAAACTTCAATAACGCAAACTCAAACGGCTATGAATAATACCAATAATAACAATAATGCGGATGGAATCAGCGGTAATATTAGCGGTTTGCCGTTAAATACCTCTCCGACGGTTGTGAGTGGTAGTTCAGCGATAGGCTTAGTAAATGCCACTACGAATACCACCACGACCGCAGAAAGACCTATTTTGCCTTACCTACAGTACAATTACCGCCTTCTTTAATAGCTATGCCCGTCATCGGACTTATTAATGAGAATACAAGTGCTACAAATGCTACCTACGCCTATAAAAATTGTATAAAACTATTCAGGAGACGTACAAGGGGAGATGAATGCATATTTTTGATACATTTATATAATAAAGAATATATATTACATTTCAA
>NW_023998476.1:2137389-2142137 GCF_014805625.2 Glossina fuscipes
AACCAAACCATTTGTTTGAATATATATGGAAAGAGAATATTCATTTTTTTTTTTGAAAATAGGATAAAATCGAATGCTACCCCTGTCGCTTCTTCAGCAACAGGCTGAACGTGGCAAAGTGAAGTTTCGCTGCCGGCTTTGAATACCAAAACTCCGATTACAATGCCATCAAGCAGTACCGCTAGCTCTGTAGATTGCCTAATTATTGAACCCCAACTTTTTGCATCGACAGTTTTAAAAAAGAGTTAACTAACAGCGCCACTTACGTTTCAACAAATAATTTCAATCACTATAACAACATAAATAATCAAGTAAACCACCGCAACACGGTTTAATCCAGCGTTAATTACAAAAATACGGCGCGTACAGCGTTCGCCGCAGACTTCGGCCATTAATCTAAGTTTCTGCATAAGAATAGCGAACGCTAACAATTCCACAAATTCGACCAAATACTTGGTATAGCTATCACGTAGATTATTCCATTTTCTTTTCAAAGCAACTAAAAGAACAAAATTTTATAGGTTAACCGCATTTACCGACTAATTTGTTAATATCAGTTCACTTTTGCCATAGTCCCCTTGAAATAGACTCAAAATAATAAGAGCGCGCCGCTTAGCAATTTTTTCAAAGATAAAAAAATTTGATGAGTTATTTTTTAAAGATTCTAAAGAAAACCTCCAAACAGATCTGTACTTAAGAAATAAACTGAATTATATCCATGCTCGAGCGACGTCAATGTATTAATTGTTTAGCCGATTTGCATTGCTTGAAAGTGTCATAATATATATTCGAATTTTTTATACGGTATCCTTGGTCGGCCTGAATTAAGTGTTAAGTCAACTTTGTCAAGTCCAGTCTGTTTATTTTGCAGAATGCAGTTTAAAAACTCCGTTTACCACTTAAATAAGAAATTTACAAATCCAACAAAAATTTCTCATGTATGTTAAGATTTTTACAATTTGATTACTTTTCGTTTAGTAAACAATAATTTTGTGGGATAGTTTTATTCGGACCAAAGTTAACTTTCATATGGTAAATACTTTTAATTTGAATTTTATTTACACGCGCTTTCACTCGCGTCTCACAGTGCAGAATAATTTATGCATATATTAAAAATGATCTTTTTATGGAAATGAATACAATGTATGTATGCATTATGTGCGATTTCTTTCTCTGTACGTACCAACTGATAAATTTATTTCCGCTGCGGCTTGTGACCAAACCTTCAATTTTACAACACTATATAATAAAACCTGCATTCACCATGACTTCTTCTTCGAAAAATTTCTTCTCCTCAATTAGTTTCGACATCGTCTCCGCGGCAAGCATTAGTCCAAGTTCATGTTTTAAATCATTTCGCAAGCGATTATTGCGCAATTACTTAGTCTGTCGCCTCCGTCGGCGACAAGTCAATTGTTTCGTCGCTTCAATTGTTTGGTCTTTAAGATCAGCATCTACTGATTGCTGAGATGGTGTACTTCCAGTGTTTAGTTTTTTATTCATAATAAATACGCAAAGTTTTTTAAAAAGCTCCTACAGTTGGATTGGCTCAATATGACGGACGATATTTAGTCAGTATTACAGACGGAAAAATTCAAATTTTTTTTGGGAGAAGGGGAATGTACGGCTGTACCTGAAGTTAACATGTATTAAGCATAGAGTATGTCTTCTAGCTTTAACTACAATTTAATTGCTAACAGATTTGAATGAAATGTAGAAGCATCCAAGAATCCCTTCCTTAAACCGGGATGAGGAGCTAGTCCTATACTGTGTAAAATACATTCCTTAAATTTAGCAGAAGATATATTGTCTAAAGGACCGGTTCCTTGTGGAAGAGTTCATATTCGATAAACGCGACGTTCTTTCGACGCGAAAACTTAAATCTCACGATTTTCCACACCACTTTAGAAGTTCCGTGTGGGCGCGTTGACAATTATTTTAAATGGTTGGCTCCCCTGTAGGCCTACACCATTATAAATTTAACTTAAAACTACAATAATATTTACAATAATAGCGATAAATAAATAAAATCTTCACTTATACATGATATACGTACATAATACATATATATATATATAAAGTATATATATATGAAATAAATAAAAAGTAAATGCGATGGCTGCTGTGCGGCTGTTATTAACATCTTGATCTGCAAAAGAAAAATAATGTAATTACTAAATTTTATATATAAAGTTGATCGCGAGCTTACCATTTGGCCTATGGCAGTCTTTCATTGTAATGAAGCAATAGTGCAGGCGTTTTTATTTTTTTTTAAAACTGAAATGAAATAAAAAGAAATGAATTTATTATACATAATCATAACTAAAGATAAATACAGCTTGCCTTGACATATACTGATGGCTGGGTCCGCCATACGCTGGTCCTATATCTGGGTCCACCATACGTTGGTCCATCGCCGCATAAAAAATTTTCTATGCATGGTCGAATGCTTTATTTCCTTCTAATTTTGGGAACACCGGCTTGATATGTTTACTGGTTAACGTGATGTTGTTTATGGGGTCTTTCGTTATCCTTTCACCCATCATCTTCTCGCAAAAGTCGTGTTCCTCCTCCGTCATATCTCGCAAGCAGTGACGGCAATTTAATTGTTCACGGATGTAGCTTGCTACCCCGAAAGCCGTGAACACCCGCAGGTATCTTATCTCGTGGTATTTGAGTTGGATTGTTCGGAGATTTTTAAACACCTCTCCATCGAGCCCGAACGCTGCGTAGCCTTCTTCGAGCTCATTCATAATTTCGTAAATCATTGTGTTTTTAAATATGTTCCTCATTCATTCAAACTGTCCAACTAACCATGGAATGTACTTAACACTGCTCTTTCCCAGCCAGGCGGACTTAAAAGAACGCCAATCGGCTTATAAGCAGTTTTAGCAATTTTAGGCTCTTCATCTTCGACTTGAATTGGACGCGCAACATGTGGCATCATATCTATATTACTTCTAATTTCTTTTGATTTTTTTTTTTTGGTTTGTTGAGTAGAGATGTTCAGAAAGTAAACTGTCCATAATAACTGGTGTGTGTGTGAATGTGCTGGTTGAGTTGTTGAAAGTGAAATAGTGTTGCAAACTTTTATGTGCACATTGTTCACAAGTCGAGGTTTTGGAAGTAATTTGTGTAACGTTAATATAATTAATTTGGAAATGTTAAAAACGCTATAATTGCAAGCATACAATAAATATGAAGAGCATTACTATATACATATAATTTATACATGTTTATAAATTTTTATTTAAAACTATACATATTGTTACAAATTCGATTTTCGCGGATACGATTCATATCGCTAGATCGTGCATATTCTTTTTAAGAGAAATACATTTGCACGTTTTCACTACAAGACTCTTTTATTTACAATTTTTTTTTTTTTTGTTTGTTTAGAGATGGATTGGACCAGTTAACTTAATGTTAGATCCATAATCCAGAAACGAAGTTGAGAGCGATTGATGAAAAAATCCAAGCATAGGTAGACTGATGTGGCAGAGTGTTCGCAATGAGAGACTCTCTTCCGCTGTCAATCCATAAATCACCGTACTTGGTACTGTACTGTCAAGATCCGGCTAATAATGCCGATAAAAGAAAAAGTGTAGGCGATTCGTGATTGTAATAGAAATACTAAATGTAAAATTAGAATGAAAACTCAGCTGATTTGATAAAGGCAGTCAGTTGCTACAAATGCCTAAAGTTACCAGCACGAAAAATTTCATATAAATTGTTGTACAGGTTAAATATACTGAAAGATTGTCTAAGGATGTCAAACCTCCTGCACCCAAAAATAAGGTGCTCGGCAGACTCAGTGATATTGCAATCCTCACAGATGTCAGAGGAGGAGACTTTGATCATTTTAAAATAGACCTAGTCGTAGGTGTGATTACTCATAAGACGGTGAAGAACTTCAAATTCCCATGTTGTGAATTTTCCTTTAGGTAGAAGCGTGGGTGTCAAAAAAGGGTAAATTTTGTAGAACAGCCGGTCACTTTTTTCTCTAGCTAAAACATGATACTTATCTTTCCATTCTTTTATGATGAGTTTTTTGACTAGCAGAAAAGCTTCGCTGGGGGGTAGTTTATGTACAAAACTGTACCATCGAACCTAGCTTGACGAGCATGGAAGTCAGCTTTTTCATTGATACTAAAACCGCAGTGACCTGGGATCCAGATGATGTGGCATTTTTCAATACTTGGGTCTTTTAAAAGGTTGTAGATATCGAAGACATACTTATTGAATGGGTCTTTGTTCTTGATTAAAATTAGAGCAGATTTGCTGTCAGAGAAAACTACAAATTTTTTTAGCTTAATTTCAGATGCATGGATGATTGCTTGTCTGATGGCCAGAAGTTCAATGAAAGTGGATGATAGTTCTTATAGAACTTTGAATTTTCCTATAAGTAAGTTTGGGTATTCAATATTTGAAAAGCTAGAGATGTCCGAATTGATAGATCCATCCGTTGCGTATATTTTGAAGTTATTTTCGACGAAGTGGTTAAGTTTTTGCAGACAAGCGATTCGAAGACAAGACCCTGATCGATTTGTTTTTGAGTTGGTGATTGAATTAAGTAAGTTTAATTCAACTACGCATTTATCATGAATAATATTATTCCAGGAGGGTATTGAGTTAACTTTATTGAAGATGTTACTGAATTTTATGAAGCAGTTAGAGTAACTACTGATGACATGATTGTGTCTGGAAGCGACCTCGTCAAAGAAGGCAGGTTTGAAGATTTTTACCTT
>NW_023998476.1:2142237-2183995 GCF_014805625.2 Glossina fuscipes
TTTTTTTTAATGTATACGCAGGAGCGTTACACGATGTAGAGTAGGGATATTCAATTTTGGATCTAACAATAGATTTGTAAACGTTTAATGCTTTCCTAGGTGGGAGTCCGGTGTGAATGTTGGACAGAAGTTTGATGACATTTGAGCCTGTGTTGCAATTTTCGAGGCTGTCCTTGTAATGCTCATGCGTGGTTAAACTTGAGTTGATTATTCTGCCCAAAAATTTAAAAGAGGAAGACGGACTGATTTTTATACCGTTGATTGTAATGTAAAAAATTTTTTTGGGACCCTTAGCAAAGCGAATGACTTTTGATTTTTCCGGGTTGAAAGTTAGATTTAAGTCTGCACAAAGTTTGTGAAAAAGATTGGCTTTAGTGTCGAGGTTACGGACTGCTTCCATTAATGATTTTCCAGCAGAGATGATGAGGAGATCGTCACCATATTGAAATAAATGGGTAGAATTGTCCTGTAGTTGATGTAAACCGGCTGTGTATAAATTGAAGAGAACTGGGCTGAGATAGCTACCTTGAGGTAAGCCTCCACAAACTTCGACTGTATATGAATCTAATACGAGAGTTCTCGAGGGAAGAAAGTTGAGAACCCAATGCCTACTTTGTGTCGGGATTTTAAAATCAGATAGAATTTGGTCCAGTTTCGCTAAGTTTACACAGTCGTAAGCTTTATTGATGTCTAAGCAAAGCATGACTACCTGGTTTCCATTTGTTTTTGCATTTGCAATTGTGAAAAGGACTCCATTAAGGCACATACCGGTGGAGATATTTTTTTGGTAAGCAAAGGACCTTGACGGGAGAAGGTGTGAGTGATTCAGGAATTTTGTTAGTCTCTCTTTAATCATTTGGTTGGTAATTTTAAGAAGAACAGGCAAGAGGGATATGGGTCTGAAGTTAGTGAATATTTCAAGATCTTTTCCGGGTTTAGGAATGGGCACTATTTTAATTGTACGCCAAACGGTGGGAAACGAGTTGGTCATCCAGCGCTCATTTATAGCAGGTAGCAGGGTTAGAAGGCTTGGCATGGGAAGGACCTTTATCATTTCATATTTGATTCCGTTATGGCCTGCTGCTGTGGACTTCTTTTTCGACTTAAGGACGTGCATGAGTTCATCAAGGGAGAATGGAGAGATGTTTTCCATCCGAGAGTTAAGTAAGGAGATTTGGAGACCACATGTCGAGGGAACTTGAGCTTTCAGCCATTCAAGGTAGGATTTGTTGTTGAGATCATCCCAAATGGGGTGCTTGTATTTCTTTTTTGTGGTGCGATGACCATTTAAAAATTTCCAGAATGGCTTTGTATTGCTATTTGAGCATAGTTCTTCGATAACGAGGGCTCGATGGCATCTTTTGGCTTTTCTAATCGATTTCTTCCATTCTTTTTGTGATAACTTGAAATCTTCAAAATTAGAAATATTGGGGTATTTGGAAAATTTTTGTTTAGCAGCCTGTAATCTACGGAATTATGAAGTGAGCAGCTCGTTCCACCAAGGTTTTGGTGAGTAGGAATTCGAGATTTGGATGTCGAATTTGGCGTTAATTATTTCCTGTTGGAATGAGCACTGGATAGACTCGACCTGTGACTCAAGACATACGTGAATAAGATTATTTAGGAGTTTTTTCCTCGAGATAAAGTCATTTATCTTGTACGAGGTAATAGAGGTGGCATTAAAGAGAATAGGAAGGTGGTGGCTGTTTCCCAGGAAAATTTCTTTTTTAACCTCCCGTTTGAATGTGAGATGGGTTGCGTTAGTGAAAGTAAGATCCAACACGCTACCACAATTGTTGGTCGTAGAGTGAAAATAGGTTGGTGAATTATCATTCAGACAATAGAAGTTACTAGTTTTAATGATTTCTTGCAAGGCTTTGCCTTTATTGTTTGACACGGAGTCACCAAAGCAAGGGTGTCTTGCATTGAAATCTCCTGCAATTATGACATTATGGAAACTATTGAGCATATCACAGAGACGATTAAAGTCATCCCGGAAAGATTGAATGGGGATGTTGGGCTTGAAATAGCAAGCAGCAATGACGATATTAGGTTTTAGACAAGAGGTTTTGATAATGACAATATCAGCAGTCGATTTAAATGGGATTTGTTTGAAGGATATGCCTTTTCTGGCAAGGATGGCAACACCTCCATAGCCGTCACTTCTACATTTATAAGCGGAGTTGTAATTTGAGATTTTGAGATCGGAAATTTTTTCATCGGACAGAAAGATTTCACTCAAGATGGCGAAATCAGTTCGGTTGGAATTTATGAAAAAATCAAGAGAATGGGCATTACGCCTGAAGCTTTGTATGTTATACTGTAGGAAGGACGTCATAAGAAATGTTAGAACATGATAGGGCCGACCCAGATGTACCTTGTTTTAAAAGATCAAATTTTGATTTAAGGGAACTTATTTCTGTTTGGATGGTTTTAAGCATATCTTCTTGAGAAGAGATGGAGAGAATCCTGAAAATCTTTTCCAGAATTATCTCCATTTCAGTGGATTTATGGTAATTGATGAAAGTATGCTTTTCAGGAGGTGGGGTAGGTTTTTTAGGCTCCTGCGACTTGTTACTGTAAGTCGAGGGCGTCTTGAGAAACACTCTATGCAAGGACTTGGGAATACTTGTTTTATTTTTGAAAACTGCATTGAAGTTTTTGTTAATTAAAATATTATTTGTATCAATAGTAGGGTTTCTGATATTGTTAGGAGCATTGCTGTCCTTCATTGCTGGGAAGTTTACGTCATAGTTTTCAAGTAAATTGTATGGGCTGTTAGAGAATTTCTCTTTGTATTCTCTAAAAGATAAGTTCTGGATGGTTAAAATTTTTTTAAATTTTCCTCTTTCTTTCTTTTTGGACACTCTCGAAATGTTACGTTGTGGTCCAGAGACCCGCGACCTAGACATTTGATTGGGAGGCATGAATCCGTAGGACAGGCCGGTGACTTGCCACAGTTCAGGCATCTGCTTTCCTTACTTTTGCAGAATTTGGCGATGTGACCAAATCGGCCGCAATTATAGCAGAGCCTGACGGAAGGAATGAAGTAGTCAACTGGAATATTGCAATAGTTGAATTTTATACTCTTAGGAATTAGTTTACCCTTGAAACCAATCTTTAGGCTGTGTGTTGGGATGAACATTTCTCTCTCTGCAGTGTCTCTTCTGAGGATTCTTGTAACAGAAATGATTTCAATATCAGAGGTAGTTGAGTTGAGAAAGTCCTCTTCCTTAATTGAAGGTGGAATGTTTTTTACGATCCCAAATTTTTCTGTGAAAATTCTAGGGATGTAGGCCTTGCAAGACTTTGGACCAAAATCATTGTTTATTATGAAGTTGTTGGCATCAACCGCAGTAGCAAAACCAAGTTTGGCTTTGCCATTGCTGATGGTTTTGATATTTATCAAACCATCCAATTTGAGATCTTTGATGTGTTCGAAAAAAAATAAATCTGAGTTAAGGCGAAAAGGTTTCTCTAGGTTATTGTTACATACTTCAATGAATACGTAGCACTAACCGGTCGTGTCATCACCATAACGAGTGAGTCTTGTCAGGATGAGGTTGAAGACAGCAGGTGGTGCTGCGCAATCTGCGGAGATGCACAAGGACGTCGAAGCCTTTGCTGATTTTGTTTAAATGCCGCAACTTCACTATACATATTTTCACTACTTCAAGAGTTTTCAGAAACAAAAGTTTGTGAAAGAAAAAAGAATTTTTTCTTTTTTGTTGAAAAAAAAAATTTATTTTTCAAGAATTTTCTGCAAGAAAGCGTCTTGTTTCATGCAGAGTTGCCGAGCCAATTTTTTATTTACAATCAATTTGTTTAAGGTAGGACTATTTACATTTTATTTTGGCAATGCTCTCCTCTTCTCAATTCTAATGCAAAACTGTATGTCGACCGAAATTATTGAAACCCTACATTATAATAGTATGCGAAATAAACCGTCCTCCGAGAGAGCCCTTTTTCGAGCCGTTGTAGATGCTGCCTGACAATTTTCAGAACGGTTCGCACCTTTTCCGCGGACACAGGAAGGTGCATGCTTTTCGCTTACTTTTCCGGCCAGTCCGGGTAGTCTCGAAGTAGACGGCTCATTACACTCTGGAATTGTTTATCGTCACACTCCTTGGGTGTGTCACAAATAACTGAAATAATAATTCACCTTTCATAAATTAATTTAGTCGAAAAAAAAATCAAAAACAAGACTTATAGCACCAATATCGAAAGTTGTCAGCTTTACAAAGGAATTATTATATGATACGATCAAGATAATACAAGAGAACTGGCAAAAAAAAAAAATGAATGAATGTTTATTTAACTTTTTTACTTTAGTGGCAACATTCGCGCAAGAATTTGCACTAATTTCAATAAAGCATAAAAAGCAAATTTTCTGCAAACTACTTTCTTATGTTACATACTTTCACATAAGTTTATTAATTATATACTCGTATCGCAAGTGGTGCAGATATAAAGCGAATAGAGTATAAACGATATTTGAGTCAACAGCTTTCTTGTGCATAAATCTTGGGAGAAGTTCAATTAAGCTTTTGAATAGAAATATATATACAGTATAAGTTCCTTATTCTCGGGGGATACGTTCCATAAAAATGCCGCGAATATAGAAACCGTGAAAACGGAATGGTAATTTATATAGGGGATACGTTCCTAGGTGACAAAATAAAAAAAGAAACCGTGAATACAGAATTGTAATTTATATGGGATTATAGGGGGATACGTTCCTAAGTGACAACTTGAAAAAAAAAAACAAATATATAAAAAAATCAATTTAATTGAAGATTTTGAACATTTTCATTAATTATGTTAAGGCTTAGGCAATGGTTTAAAGCATTTTGTAGGTTTCTCTTGCTTGGCAGTTTTTAAAAGCTCCTTCAATTCAAACTGATACGCAGCAGTCGCATTAGCAATTTGCTTCTTAAAAATAAGACTTTGTTCCACAGACGGATCAATGTTCATGAAGAAATCGCCAAGCTCATTAGCCATTCTTACACCTTCACTAACACTTTTCAAATTAAATGTCACGTTTCCAGTGCTTGTTGAAGCCTCTTCTTTAATGGGCTGTGAAGTTAACATTTCCTCCAAGTCGCTTTCAGTCAAATCTTCATCTTGCGATTCAAGCAATTCCTAAATGTCACTTGATTCTATCTGTTCGAACCCATCTCTTCCTATTCCATTCGCGATTTCAGCTATGTTTGCAGTCAAAGTTTGAGCTTGCACAGATTCTTCGTTATTTTCCGCAATCAAAGCAGGCCACAGTTTTTTCCAGCATGACTTCAATGTGTGTGGCTTCAGTTGTTCCAATGATTCCTTTATGTTTACGATGCAATTTGCTACGTCAAATTTCTTCCTGCATTCAATAACATTCATATCAGGATTACATTCCATATTATCCAATATGATTTTGAAAGTTCGTCTAATGTAATAGAGCTTAAAGAACTGGATTATTCCGTGGCCAATAGGTTGAAGCAAAGCCGTCGTGTTGGGAGGTAAAAATGTCACTTTTATGTTTGGATGCATAGTTTCAAGGTGGCGATTACGACCTGGTGCATTGTCCAAAACTAGAAGTGCTTTAAAGTCTAAATTCTGTTTTTTTAAATAAATTTCAACTTCAGAAACAAAACAATTCCGGAACCAATCACAAAAAGTCCGCGAATAAAGAAATTTAAAGCCGCGAATATGGGAATTGAGTCGCATTTTTTTCATCCACGTATAGTGAAACTGCGAATAAGGAACTTTTACTGTATATAGAAGAACTATATATTAGCTTGAAGAAAAAGAAATCCATTATTTTTTCGGTAGGTGGCTGCACTGATAGATTTCTCGTAAAAAATCGATCAAACAATTTCAGATTTATGCTCGTTGGAAAGGTGACATTTCGCAGTAAAAAAAATTCTGTTGCTGTTTTTTGTTTGGTGCATTTAGTTGTGAGTTACAGCGTGTTAAAAATGGAAGTGAACAAAGAGAAAATTCGGTACATTTTACAGTTTTTCTTTGACAAAGGCGAAAATGCAAGCCAGGCGGTTAAAATTGTGAATGGTGTTTATGGTTCCGATACTGTAACAGCCACTTATGTGCAATTTTGGTTTCGTAGATTCCGTTCAGGAATTTTTGATGTTAAAGATGCACCTCGCACAGGTAGGCCGGTCAATAAGGAAAATGTCGATAAAATCGGAGAAATGATCGAAGTTGACCGGCATGTTAGCAGTCGTAACATCGCCCAGGAGCTAAAAATCGACCATAAAACAGTTTTAAACCATTTACACAAAGCTGGATTCAAAAAGAAGCTCGATGTTTGGGTGCCACACCAATTAACAGAAAAAAACATGATGGATCGAATTTCCATCTGCGAAGCCTTGGCCAAACGGAATGAGATAGACCCATTTCTTAAACGGATGGTGACTGGAGATGAGAAATGGATTACATACGATAACCCTGTGAGAAAACGATCGTGGTCAAAGAGCGGTGAAGCACCTCAAACGGTCAGGAAGGTTTTACTATGCATTTGGTGGGACTGGAAGGGGATTATTTATTATGAGTTGCTTCCATATGGCCAAACGCTAAATTCTGATCTCTACTGTCAACAACTGGACCGTTTGAAGATAGCAATTGACCAGAAACGGCCAGAATTGGCCAACAGGAGAGGTGTCGTGTTACAACAGGACAACGCTAGGCCACACACATCTACAGTGACTCGCCAGAAACTTCGGGAGCTTGGTTGGGAAGTTTTAATGCATCCGCCATACAGTCCGGACTTGGCACCAAGCGATTATCATCTTTTTCTTGCATGCAAAATTTCTTTAATGATAAAAAATTGGAATCTAGGGAGGATTGTGAAAATCGACTACTAGAGTTTTTTGTAAATAGAGACCAGGACTTCTATGAGAGAGGCATTTTGAAGTTACCTTTAAAATGGCAACAAATCATACAACAAAACGGTGCATATTTGACCCAAATCGGACAATCCGAAGCATGTTAAATAAAGTCCTGAAGTTCATATAAAAATAATGGATTTCTTTTTCCCCAAACTAATATATATATAGAAAGTTGAAAAAGAGCGTTAAACGAAAATGTGATGCGTCTTTACGATATCAATGTATGGAGGTATGCCTGTGGCAACTACTACATGGCGTAAACATTGGTAATTGTGAAAAATATGTATGGCAACATTTGCTATGTCTGCTCGTTCTTTACCTTTTCGTACATTTCGTACACAGGGATAAAACGCTTGCACAAAGATCTATTTTATATAAATACATCTGCGAACTTTTATAAGAAATAATAATAAAAGGTTAAAATATGAACGATTTTGTAATCGCCAATGAAATCATTAAGCAAATTTGCCTTTAAATAATGAAATTATTTCAAATATGCTTTTGTTTCTGTTTAGCAAAAGGAAGAAGTTGTTGAGAAGAAGTTCACCTATCGTGGTGTTGACTGAGATCATTTATTAGATATGTCCAAGTAAGTGCTCATCGACATTCTAGCCGAAAATTAAGCGGTTGTGCTGTACGGAATGACCATGACAATAAAAAATACTTGCTCAAGAGCTACATTCCAATTGTCAATCCGATTGCAATGCCTTCAATTCCTTTTAGTAGTCTCAGTAACACACCCTTTTCATTGCATGAGCTAATTTATGTTTTACATTCCAGAAAGAGAGCTACTGCTGCAGGTTGTGATGGAGTCAAGTATGACATGCTCAGAGCACTGTCTGGAGGAAGCTTTAGTATTCTTTTGCATGCAATTAACAACTGCTGGTTCACCAACTTTATACCCTCTGATTTGCGTTGCATCAAAATAGTTCCCATTCCCAAGCCAGGTAAAGACTTAAATGATTTAAGTAGCTTCAGACCAATTTCACTGATATCTCTGAAAACTAAGAACATTATTCCAGCTCGGTCCTACGCCTATCAAAAACGCAAATCTACGAATATGTGGGTTAAAAGAACTGTGTTTTCTCATAGCCAGCTTAAAAAAAGCAGGGAAAATGGTTGTCATGCTCTACTTGGACATCAGCAAAGTCTATGACTGTGTCAACTTGATTAAGTTTGGTAGAATTCTCTTAAACTTTTCGATTCCTCTTCAAATGCGACTGTGGATACTTAATTTTTTATCCAAACGTGTGTTGGTGATGGGTACCGAAAAAGTTGAAATATGTGGTGGTATCCCACAATGCAGCTGTTTAAGCCCCATACTCTTCAATTTATACGCAGCTTCTTTGCATGATCTTCAAGATGATAAAACTCATATTTTTCAATATGAAGATGATTTTCTAATTGTATCTGCGGACTCATCTTTTTCAGCAGCTGTCAATAACCTCTCAATGAAAGCGAACTTGTTTTTCGATGCATGCGCTGATCTTAATTTATATTTTTTTTTAAGCCGATAGCCTTAGATGCTAGTGCTTTTAAGAGTTTAGTCTTAGAATTTATTTCTCGGGCGAAATTAATAATAATAATAATAATAATAATAATTTATATTTGAACCCCAGCAAGACAAACACTATTTATTTTGCCAAAGGTTCTAAACGTGAAATCAGACTTCTTAATCAGGTAAAATCTCTTCCATTTCTTGGAAGAATTTTAAACGACAGCTTAACCCTTCGTGAGCATTATGAAAAGGCGTTCAAAGATTGTCAGTCTGGATGCAACATCATCAAACGCATGACAAGCAATCAGGTAGGCTTGCCTCCCAAAAATTCTTTGACCGTTTACAAATCTCTAGTCAGGTCCAAAATTGAATTTGGACATTCCACATGTTGCAATTTCCCAAAATGTATTGAGAAACGTATACAAGCATTTGAAAACCGAATGTTGAAGCGTTGTACTGGACTGACCCCCTCAACTTCTCAACATATTCTCAATGTCATATCTGGTGAATTGCCGGTTTCCGAAAGAGCCCTTTTTTGCACTGCCAAAGTGTTAATTAAAGTCACGATGATAAATCCTTCCTTTTTTAAGGAAATTATATCTCTCAGTGATACTGTCACTTGCAGCTATACTTTTTGCTATCAAAAACTTCGTCATATTTTTGATAAGTTAGATTCAATTCCTCCCTTGAATTTCGTTACCAGCAAATGCAGAGTCTTCATAAACATTCTCGAATCGATCTCTACCTCAAAACAAAATGTCAACTTTCCTTGTATGAGGTTGTTATGCCAAGAAAAGTTCCTTTTTTATTACAACAACGGCTACGACATATATGCCACCGAAGGTTCCGTTCGATATAATGTATCTGGCTTCTCGGTCGTGAAACATCTATCTGAAACAGTACATCGAGTCAAAGTGGAAGAGGAACTTTCCTCGGCTTTTATTGAGTTGCTCGCCATTCGACATGCTATTAAGGTTGCTATTTCCGATGGTATCTGACGTTTTGTTATTTTTTCCGACAGCAGGTCAGCTCTACTTCTAATAAATAAAAGAGATGCAGAAAATCAATATGTGTTTGATATTCACAAGACGTTGCACGAATCTCAAGTGGATGACTGTAACCTCGTTTGGGTACCTGGCCACTGCGGCTTTTTTTTAAATGTACAAGCCGACTTTCGTGCAGGGAGAGCTCGTGTTGATGGGACAATTTTGTCCATCAAATACACTCCCAATGAAGTAATTCGGGCAATTCGCAACCACATCCTTCAACAGGTAAACGACGAATTTAAAGAAATCGCGCACGTTAAATCCAATCGTCTTTTCTATAAATGAAATCCCACATTTCAATTCAAACCCTTTTCTGTATCTTCTTTTAATTCCTGGGAAATCAAAATCCTTTATAGACTCATGAGTGGTCATACTTATGGCAAAGTTTATTTAAAAATGATTCGCGCTATACCATGTGATGTTTGTGAAGTTTGCAATGTTGTTGAGTCTGCTGAGCATCTAATCTTCAGATGTCACAGGCTTGATGGCATTAGAGATTCCTTTAGCTTCTTCAAGTTATATGGCTGTCTCCTCGATCTCTTTGCAGGAAAAAATGTGCGTCATCTCGGGGAACTAACTTGCTTTATTAGAAAAGCTAATTTATTCTTTTAGAAGTTCTTTTTTTCCTCTTCTTTCCTTTTTTCTTTCGTTTTTGCGTTTAATCATCTTCTATTACCATAGCATTCCTTTACGTTTTCAGCCAAAGTTTGTAAAACTGTTTAACTTTCAAGAACTCAACAAGCACAATTACACACACATACACAATTATACTTAACAAGCTGGCTCCAGTTATTGCGGCCGCTCTTTTTTTTGTTACGTTTTGTACATAATTGTGACTAAAAATTACGACAGTTTATTATCTGGACATATAAGCCACAAATCTATTGGCTTAGTCCATCTCCATTCAACATACCAACAAAAAAAAAAATATGCCCAAGTAAGTTGTAATTATATGTGGGCCTACTTTAATTTTGTAATCATGAAATTATTCGAAATTGGTAGAAACAAAGAATTCCCAATAATACCCCATAAAAAAAATCCTGTGCCAGTTCGTCTTCTGCCTTAGTGCTGCTGAAAGTGGCCAAATTAAATTTGATATCTTTTTTGAGGAAAAGGAAGATAAAGAATGAACAAAGAGTTAGTATTAGTGAAAAGAATAAAAAAAAGATTCGTTTTTTTTTTTCGAAATGTATAAACAAAATGAAATAAAAATTCAAATAAATAAAATTTTTAAAATATTGAAATTTTTGGTTTTTATTCATTCATTACTATTAGGATGACATAAATAATTCTATAAGGCTATAATTGTAATTTACTCATGTTAGGCTTTCCGCCCCCATCTTATGATTATGCAAACTACTATGAACTATGCGTCCCCCGCCTAGCCTTTGTGCAATAATTGCGTCCGATCTTTTTGTGAAATAACATGATTTATTTCATCCAACAGCAAATGATTTTTTGTTCACGTTTTATACCTAAATTGAGATTTAAAGTTAAGTAAATATTAGTATATAAAAAATTAAATTAAATAAATATTCATTGGGATTTTATAATTATAGTTTGGATTCATTTCCCCATAAATTTTATTTATTTATTTTATTTTTTCCTTTGTTTTCAATTTTTATTTAACAAAATTTTTGAAATTATTGTACAGCGATTGCGATATCGTTGCAAGGTTGGGCGGGGAAGAAATCAAACGATGAAAAGAATTTGAAAAACCATCTAAATTACTTATTCGAAAATCCTCTGCAATTTTGGAATGTTTTTAAAAAACCAATTTTCGGGTTTGAAAAAAAAATCGGACATCTGAAGGAAATCCCATAGACCAATGTTAGAAAACAACGTTTTTGTAATGCGCTCTATTGAGAACAATCAATCCCAAAGATGGAGCATTCCCTTTGCATTCTAGAATTTATTTCACCCTTCCGTTCCTTCCCTCACTAGAGATGAATATTAAAATTAAAATTTCTATGGTTGTATTAGTTGCCTATGCAAATTTTAAGTGTTACACGATTGTTTGCTTGCCAAGAATTTTTTTATTACTGTCCATCATGATCGTAATGCGCCTGGGCAGGTCTTTGCGCCGAGCTGCGCTATGGTTACAATACTGCTCTACAAAACTTTCAAGATTTGAAAGTTCATTGTGCCATCGATTTTAGCCATGCTCTACACGTCTACAACGCCCACATGCCTATGCGACAAAAATTTTTATTTTGAAAACAGAAAAAATCAAGTGCGCCCACTCCATAAATATTTTGTTTTTTTCACATTTTTTACCATTTTTAGGATAACGGTGATGGGCATGAAAGATTCAATTATGATGGAATATAATTTCTCACTTGTTTTGCAATTGACTTAATATTTTTTTTTTAATAAAAGTTTCAATGTTAAACTATTTCCTAGACTACATACTAATTAGTTGGTAGTTGTCACGGGTCTTGGTGAATAAAATGTCCACCAAATCAATCTCGTATTAGATTGTACTTCGGATTTAGTAGTGTTCTAATAGACTGCCAACCAAAGCGAAACCGTAAACTGAACCATTATAACGTTGGAATGTTGATAGTCTGTAACACGTTAAGCTAGTTACAACTATAATAGGAGGTAAGGATTGAAATTTCTACCTAAATTTCTATGTAGGTTAAATGGATTTTCCTTTTTAGATTCAAATTTCCACCATTTCGCTTAAAGACGCCTTGAGAGAAAGGCTGCAGTGATGCCATTCTTTTATTAATTTTTAAAAATAAACATACTATCATCTTTTTTGCCATCCTCAAAATGTCAAATAAACGCTTTATTTTAGGCTGTTATAGTGTTTTTGTCTACTAAAGCTGAATTATTATTATTATTATTATAAATTTAGCCGAAGAATAATATCTAACGCTAAAGTCTTAAAGCACTAGCATCTAAGGCCTTCGGCTTTATTAAAAACACTACCGTACTTGAGATTTGAACCCACGAACATTGAGTTGCTAGTCGAGACTCTTGCCTCTCTGTACATGATTTAAATATTTTTCTTATTTTATATAGAACGTTTCAGGTCGATGTTGTTGATGTTTCGTGGACAAGCGGAGTGACGTTACGCTGGAAAACTGTGCCCAGAGCAGGGATGTAATATATATATTCCTTGTACACAATGTACATTGCGTTTGGAGCTTCTCACTTAAAAGAGTTTTAATGAAGACTAAAACTCATTACGGCAACAAGACATAAGTGGTCATATTTGGTATCGAAGATCGGTGAAGAGTTCTATCAGTTTATGTATAATAATCGGATTTGCACGACTGCAACTTATTAATTTGTTATATCTATGCGGATGTATACAGCACAAATGATCCAAAATTAGCTGATTGATTGTGCCGAACCATTTAGAAAAACTTTCGGTATGGATCCGTCTGTCTGTCTTGATTTTCTGTTTTCAACCTGTGTTCAGGCCACAACTTTTGTGATTTTTTTTGGTCAAATTTGGCACATTTGGCCAAAAGACGCACATAGCTTAGGTCGGGATATTTTAGCTCACATATAACGCCTTGTTTTGAAAAGTCATCATATGAGTAACTTTACTGCACTAACTGTTAACTGCGTCGACCTCTTTAGCGTTGATGAGTATACTCATCAACCAAACGAAATTAGGTTGTAACTAAACGACTTGACAAAATGAAAAAATTATTTAAAATATATTTAAAATATATAATATTATAAAATACTCATAAGAATAAAATTTTGTGTGGAAATCCAAAAAGGACGGATGGACAGCATAAGATGTGTATACTTGTCATACCCAGTTAACTGCATAGGCGTAATAGTGTGGGGCATTTGACAGTGCGACGTGACCTATAATATTTTTAGGGGTATATTCATTTTGTCAAAACGTTTGTAATCCCCAGAAACAAGTATCAAAAACCGCACAAAGTATATTCTTGATTAGCATCAGATGGTAAATCAATTTAAGCACGTCCGTCTATGTGTCAGTTCTTCTGCGCAACGTCTGCTGTAAACCTGGCCTCAAAACTGAAGCTACCGATTGCAAATTTGACAGGAACATTGGAAGTTTTTGCATGCAGGTTAGCAATGAAAATTGGCCAAATCGTTAGAAGAATACGCTCACAGCACCAGGTAAACTCAGAGGACCCGTGTTTTTAAAAGGAATTAAAAATTGGTTTTTTGCTCATTACCATAAACTATGGCCAGCAAATGTTAAAAAATTTGAACACGTATTCTATGAGCGATACTCTGGTACCTGTACAAAAATGGAAAAACTTCCCTACGACTGTCCAATATTGTAGTGTATAAAAATTTAATTTTTTTTTAATACCTTTATAATGTTCAGGAACAAGCTTTAAAAACGTCATAAAGTATCTAAATTCTTAAACAGTTATAAATTTGGAAAGCACCCAAATATGTCCGTCTGTTCGTGTGTCCTATCTCTGTCTACACAGTTTTGTAACATTTATGGTAAACATTCTCCCGTTAGCAAAAGTGAAGGTATCGCCTACAAATTTGCAAAAGAATTCCGAAGTGATTTAAAAATTTCAAGGGCACGGCTACAACGCCCACATGCTTATATGAAAAAAGCTTTTAGTTTTGAAAAAATAAACCGCAGCTTTCCATATTGGGGAGATTAAAAAATTTATTCGTTCACCTTGTTTTTTTTAGAAGAGTTGTGATGGGTATAAAAGATTCGGTCACGACCAATCTTACTCGCCACTGTACATACTATGTGAATTGCTTTAAAATATTTAAAAAATTCTATAACAAAACACATTTATTTAACGCTATGAATAACACTCGAGACATTTTAATGCAGTTCTTCTAAGATAAGATATATAAATTATGTTTCCTTCTTATTCCAAACATAAAACTTGATAAAAAATGATTTAAATTTGAAGACTAAGATAATAAATATTTGTTCGTATAACACGAAAGATAAATACATAAAAGCCGCTGTTATTGTTATCATTCGTTTTGCTGTGCTTTCGAGTAACTATCTTCTTCTCCTTCTTCTTCTTCTTCCCCTTTTTGTTTTGCTTTCTGTTTCGGGAGTATATGTACCGAGGAAAGCATTACAATTACCGCAGTAATGATTACCGGTGCGACAGCTATTCATAAAATATGGAACAATGCAAGCACAACAGCACCAACTGAAAATGAAAATAAATTTCTCATTACACTGGTTGATCGATAGGCATAAGCAGTCAAAACTTTTTTTTTTACCCTATCAAACACAAAATCAAAGCGCTGATGTGGGTACGAGAGTTGGGTGTATGAGTCATCCGGGAGATCTTAGAAACACCACATGTTGGACAATTAACATTTGAAGGATCGGGGCCAAGTTTTAACGTCGCCTGTGGCGACGGCGTTGCAATCGATGTTTGTTCTAGTCATTATTGTTAAGTGAAATAATAGAAAAATATTATTAACGCACATAAAAAATATTTCATACAGAAAGCTTTGAATTTTTCTAAAACCAGTGTTGGTTTAATAGCATATTAGTATATACTCAAAAACCTTTTTTTTTTTTTTAATTAAGACAAGTTCAAGAATAAGTTCTATAAATAGTTTAAAGCAATATCGAAACTTACCTGTTGTCGCCGTTGATGCTTCCGATTGATAAGAAGTGCCTGCGTTTCTAGTATTATTAGTATTCGGCTGTGTGTCTCTAATCTGTAAAGAATTTTCCTGCGTTGATGATTGTTCTTCATCACTTTTAAAGACAGGTGATAAACAACCAGTTTCTGGTGTGTTATTACGCTCAATTGTCCCTATGGCGACATCATAGGAGGGCGGTGCTTCCGTTGGCAAGCCTATGGATGCCGATGCGGAACGCCTTTCATCCACAGGTATGGTACTCGAATCTGGATAAAGCATAGCATGTTTACGATCCATTATTCTCTTCGCCTAACGTTAATATTTCATCGAATTGGAAAGAAAATTATTGGTGAAACTACTACGAAACCGAGAATGACAAAACTATGCTTTCGCAATCACAATAAAAATTTTTTTTTTTTTTTACAAACCATAACTTGCTTATGCGTGCTTACGGTCATTTATGTATGCCTTCCAACTAACTCAATTTACTAATAAAGCCGAAGTTTTACAAGTTTTTTAAAGCGGTTTCGTTTTATTTTATTTAGCTCGACTTAAGCTTTAAGTTAAGCTCTAGTGTACTTTTTTAGTTTTGCTTGTTTTGGAGAGTTTTTAGTGCTTTTGAGTTTGCATGAGATTATTTGAATTTTTGCGAAAAATATTAGAGAAACATATGTTTGCATGTCCATCCAATTAATGTCGAGAGTTGCGGGTATGACAAAGTTCTTTTTTTGCTTATAATAATAGGAAATTCAGGGCAGAGTGATCTTTACAAGACATGTGCATTTTTAATCATGGTGAGACTTGAAGTCAGTTTAATTAATTCCGCTTATGCGTACGCCGCTTCTTGCAGTCACTGCGTACGACCCATGTGTGTGCTTGTCCACACTTCCGTCGTTCGTCTATCCCTCGGTCCTTCTGACTGTGTGTCCATCCGTCTATATGCCCATTGGCCCACCTGCCAATCGGACCATGCGCGGATCCGTCTATGTTTGTCTGTAATTGCCACGGTCGATGAACGCGAAAACAGCCTGATCTGCTCCACTTTGCTTCGGCAACAAGTTTAACTTATAGGAAAACATGTTGCATATATATTTATCAACAACTTTTATTAGCCGTAAAGTAAAGAAAATTATTGCGACTTACAGAGATAAGAGTGAAATTTTTTTAGGCTACCGGCAGTAATATTTGTTTCTTGGGCAATGAGTAAATTAATTTGGCGGCTTCCACATCATTAATTACGGAACGCACAATCGATAAGTTAGACACTGAAAGATGCATTTGAAAAAAACTTATTGACTATTTCACCATTGCAGCTATTTGATGGCATAATTACAACTCAATTTTTCTTTTCTTTTCTTTTTTTAACTAAAATCATTAATCTCACTTACCAGATGTCAACTCGCTTTAATTCAAGAATTCATTGCTTCAGAATTTACCATTTAAGCTTTCTAAAGGCATGAAAAATGTACGTGGCCTGGATTTATTGTGAAAAAAAATTTTTCCTGTTGACCAATTATCGGCGCGCCAGCTCAATTACGCGCTTTAATCGTTTTAGTTGTCGATAGCCGCGAGTGGGATGCATTATCTGGTCAGTAACTCATGATGCACAATTCCCTTTCAACTTTTTCACAAGTCTGCGAAGCGCGATCTCCTTGAAGTGATATTGAAAAATATAGCCAATTTTTTTAGAATTTTTTAATTTTTCAATTGAACTGAACAATTATCATAACGCTTTTTTTTTTTTATCACTTATCTACGAACTGTCACCTTTTTATACGCGCTGTAGTATGATTCGAAATGATTAGCGTTACGAAGACTTTAAGAGTCACGCTACTCTAAAATGGTCCGTATATTTTCCTTTGCTTTGCGCTTTTTATGAGCTTCTGCGAAACGAAATCGAGCAAAAACCATATATAGTGCGTAGAATTCAGCATTTTACGGGATGAATCGGCACAATCTTTTACCCGTAAACTGAGGAACAACTTGTATGGATTTGTGTTTGTACGAAAATCTTGAACCATCTTTATTTTAGCTTTTGAAGGAAAATTAAATGTTTTCATCTAAAAAATCGTCGAAGAAATGAGACTCAAAGAGATGGATTACGAAATGGAAATGTATATTTCAAATCTATTCTAATATATTTTGAAAATGAGAAGCATCGCCACATAATTGGTTTCAAAACGATTCAAATGTATTCAAATAAGTTCTCAGGAAAATAAGCTACTCTACGCAGACTGCATAAGATATGGAAGGGCATTGCTCCTGATCACCATAGTAAAACAATGTACAATCACTCACTAGTCAGAAATCAAGCGAAGTGGGCCACATCAAAAGGATTTGGTCCAAGATTACGAAATAACGATTCGTCAGACCTCAAGCAGAGTCCACAACAGGCAAGTAGACAGCACCAAAAATATATAGGAACAGAACTTAGAAATGAATCGTATTTTAATTTATCTACGAGAATATACGTTTTCATATCGACTCAGAGCAGGATTGAACACACTTACAATAAGACTATATTGTAGATCAAAATTTATATCTTCTTACCGTTTTTGTTCGGACGACTGGGAGTTTTAAAAGGTCCTGTACTTTATTTAACAACAGGTACGTCTAATTTTTCCGTATGTGTAAAGTTACACGATTATCACTCAAAGGAAAACGGGAAGTCTCTAAAAAGAACTGGATTAGGTACGTGCGCAACTTTACTGTAAGCGGATGGACCTATTGTGACGAACAGAAAATGTTTTTTTTTATTACTTTAAATTTATATAAACTTATACATTTTTTCATAGAAAGTAGAACGCGCTTATTGCATTATCTTACGTACTTGCGTACTTGAGATCTTAAATACTTAAAATCATTGTACAAACTCTGAGGAATTTCATGACGTGGCTATAAACATCAGGTTCTTTGACAAACTTTTCCTTTTCACATCAAAAGAGTACATTTATGTTATATTTCAAAATGATATGCCTGCAAATCAAGTCAGTTAAGATGAACTTTATTTCGTTAAAAAAAGAATTAGCAAGCTTAAAGAGAGACCACACTACAGTGGTTGAACATCTGTTTAAGAAACGGTTGATTGGTACTGAAACCTTTCTTGAAACGGTCGGTACATCCTTCTACTTTATCAAATACGGTGCATCGTAAGACATTTATAATGCGTTGCAATAGGTGCCCAAAATTTTGCCACAATTTGCGCAATGATGTCTGATATTCACGCACCGTTCGTAGCAATATGGCAAGCATACAAAACACCATAATCTGCAAGGAAAAGTAATATTATATTTTTGTTGGAATCATATATATCCGGGGATACGTCAATGAAAGGGCGTAGAGTGATAGAAAGATGAGATTCCGTAGATAATTAAAAATACACATTGTGCTGTTTTTGTAGTGTTAGAAAAATTTTAGCAAAAAATTAGCATAATTTTTTACAAAATTCGTTCTATTTCACAATATCACTTCGATGAAGGCGATAGCGGTTCGCAACTTGCTTTCTCAAAATCAATGGCCAAAAAGTTCATTTTTTTTACTTTCAAATTACAATGCCAAGCATACACCGAACTCGCCAAAAGGTTAAGGAGGACTACCACATGGGCAATGCATTTGTCCTGAAAAACCACTTGCGTAAGATCGGAAACAGAAAGAAGCTGGGCATTTGGGTGTCACACAGCCCCACAGGAAAATAGTTAAAAGATCGAATTTTCGTTTGAGATGAACAATGAAAAGTGAGTCATATATTTCATGAACTTTTTCTTTGACTTCATATATAGCGTTCCATGTATATTTTGTGGCTCTTTTCTATAATTTATAAGATTAACGGCAATCTTGAATGCGCTGTGTTTGACCGGAGACTTATAGAAAAACTACGTAAGAGTAGTTAAGGTAGATGGAATGTGCAGATTACTCATTAGTATCGTAAGCATATCTGCAACACACAACGTGTTAGGATAAATAGAAATTTTTCTATTGATAGCATCTGTTTGTAGTTTATGAATCATCAATAGAAAAAAACGGGAAAGTACAAGTATTTTTATTTTATATTATGTTTTACTAAATGCGTGCCCTTCGACCGATTTGGGTCCTTATCAATAGCCACTTGCGTGCAAGACCTTTCAACGTCTTTACTGGAAGAGTATTAACAACAAACAAACTGACAGACGAATAAAGAAACATGCCTGGATCGCTCCAGAAAGCGGTTCGAATCAAGAACTTATATACTGTAAGGGATCTTTGAAAGTTTCTTCTAGGTATTGCTGACGTTTTAAAAAAATGAATGTACGTTCAATTTGTCGGTGCAAGATGAAAAAATTACTAGAAAGGCAAAAGTAGTCTTTCGTCTTTACTATGAGAGGATTTAACACATCGATTAAACAATTCATACCCTAAAGTGCAGAGGAGAGCGGCCATTAGATGAGTTTTTAAGTTCGGTTCATAGTGTATGCGCGTTAACTTCCTGGCTCGGCATCTGGAACATGTGAAAAATACAGGTTCGGGTCCAAGCGGTGGAACTTTTGGCGCTAAGTCGAGAACAAAATGAATTTGTAAAGACTTAAGTCCCTTTATGCATTTTACTTACAAGATACTATAACCGATGATTGAGTTACAAGATTATCCGTCATTAGCGTGCCTCCTGAAAGGAATTCGACGTTGGTCCAATCATTTCTGTTCGAACCAGTGTTTATTCGGTTATTTCGCACAACTTGGGCATAACTAGGCGGGGAAACATCCTCCATGGATCCACCAACAATAACGCCGCTATTTGTTCGTGCACCTCTCGTTCCTCCTCTTCTCCTCTCTTCTAAAGGCATATTTAATCGCCCACGTAGTAAGTATCTTAAATGTAGTCCGAAATTGATTTTATTTGTTGCTTCGCAACAGAGCGACAAACTCGGTTGAATGCTTGAGCAGGTCTTGCAGAATCACAGTGTTTTTTATATTAATTAGTAAGCGTGCGGTTAAATTTCATTTTTCAGCATAAATGCATTGAACATTTATAAATATTTATCTATTATTAAAGCCGCCCCGGAATGAAGAGCGCATGCTATTCTCAACCTTTGGTTGGTATTATAAAAGTCCTAAAATGTCTAAATCTACCCAGAATCGAAAATCCCCAGGCTAAAGGTGGTAACCCTTAGACATAAAAAGAGTGCATTTTTGAAGTTAAAACAGACTTTTTCGTATTGCTTCATAGAAAACTTTCATTGAAATTTTGAAATGAAAGAGCAATCAGTCAAATGGCCGCTAATTAATAGCCTTAACACTGTATTTGTACTTCTAAATTTTGGCTAAATATATATAAGATAAATTTGTTTGTGTGGACCTGTGTAACATTTGGAGAGATTTGGAGGATAGATGCACCTTTCAATACACCGATCTTTTGCTCCGTCCGTCGGTCTGTCCATGGGTTTTTATGTTGGACCTACAACTCGCAATTTTTTAAGGGCAAACGCTATTGAAAATGGGTCGGATCGATCCACTTTTGCGACCATTTGCCATATGTCGCCTTATCTTGAAAAGTTGTTATATGAAAAAATTGTTGAGTAATAGTAATTCGATATTCTAAAATTAGCATAAGAAATTTCGTGATACGAAAAAAGTCTTCTATAACAAAAACTTCAATGATCCAGTAGAGTTGCACCAATATAAATTAAGATGGCATTAGTTTTTCTGAGAGCTTTCTCCCCAAGGCGAAGGAAGGGATTACCTAAGCCGGTTGGTATCTAAGATCAGGTCCAAGACGGATATTTCTTCCATTTGTCTTACTCATTCATTTGGTATACAATTAGAAATGATTTGAAACCGCAAGCAATGAAATCATGAATATTGTAACTATTTCAAATATTCATTGAGTTAATTATTATTTATTAACAGCAACGCACTTGCATTGAAATCTTTACGCGTGTTCAACATAACAATATAAAGTTTTCAATTAGTACAATAACAATGCCTACAAAGCAGGAGATCATAAATATAATGGAGAGCAATTTTTCCGAAGAAGTACCGCCAGTTTCCGCAACGCAGCATATGCCGCCTCCTTATAGCGCTGAGAGATCTAATTTTGATGCTTATACAGACAGTTCCATCTATTCTGTACAGCCGTCTAACAATTACTCAAGTGATATATCATAAGTGAAGAAACCATTTTATACTTTCGTGCCATTTGACGAAACAACAATTCTTTCTTATACTTCTTGTTTAGACACATCAACGACGACTATAATTTATGGTAGTCGTTCGCTTTTGGCAAAATGTCATACATGCGGTGGCAGATATTGGACACGTTTGGAATATGAAAATGGTTTAATGACCCACATCATTGCTGTTGTATTATGTCTAACAACGTTAGTTTGCGATTTATTCACCAAAAGCAAGCTAAAGAAATTCTATCATTTCAGTTGTTGTTGCTGTATACCATATTGTTCTAAAACTTGCAAAATCACTCGGCACTATTGCTCCATTTGCGGGAGTTATTTAGGAAGTAATAGTAAAATGTAAGAATCGGTGGGCGCTTCTTAATTACAGTTTAATAAAAATTTTAAATTAAATAATTGCCTCCGTATACGTTAAGCGGAAACGCTGATGTTATCAAAATGTCGATGATGTCGCTATTATGCTTATCGTTCAGTCACATTCTTTTTTAAGGTACTTTTAAAACATAAAGATAAGGCTAAGTTGGCTAGGACTTGGCTTGTTATTTTTTTAAAAACTTGAACTATTTGATATGTATATTTGTTTGTCTTTCGTTCTGCCTTGATTAATAAAGACTATTAGAGTACGAAGTAAATGCGTAGATGAAGGCATTAATTGTGGAACCGCAGATATTTTCTTGCTACGTATCCTTCTACTTATTGCTTTTAATATGTGCCCACAATAAAAACGGATAAATTTAATAAGCAAGTGGCCATCTAATTTTCTGTTTGAATATGTACAGTAATGTCCGCGTTGTACAAGTCACTTAGATTATAAAAACTCATGATCCATTCACCGGCCAAAGCGATTAACTTATTTTTCATATTTAAAATTATTTTCTCTAATAATTAGATTTAAGGTCTCTGCAAAACTTTAAGTCAATATCACATATACACTGATATAGAATCAGTAATACCAGCGCGACATAAGGGGCAATTAGGTTGCTGGTCAATAAAGAGTAGATGGGTGGCACAACCTTTGCACAAGCATAAGTATAATAGATGAAGACACAAATAGCAACAACAGTATTGTTGTAAATAAAAGGTCAAATACTTTAGATGAGCAAGATGATTCACAAGAATGTGATCGAAAAATTCCAAATTTACGTATAAAATTAAATACTAAGAAGAAAGAAAAAGCAGGAAACTGATGTGGAGAACACAATAATGAGGGATGAAAAACAATCCACGGAGGAAAATTGCAAATTTCTTGTCGAAAATGGAGAACTTAGTGATGTTGACACAAAAAGTCTAATAAACTTATCGAAGATACTTTTAATGAAATTGAATTATCCAGTTGTAAAGCGCGCACAGATTATACAAATACATGTTCAAGTATTGAGAAGTTTAAACAGAGTATTTCTTATAACACAATCAACACTGAAAGGCGGGGGCATATTCATGTTCTTAAAATCTTTGCGATACTCAGAAGGAAGCTTCAGAGATTCTATAAAGTATACAAATCCTGCGTCAGTTTCATTTACTAAATCGATTTCAGCATGTCTTTCGGTTCATCTATGCAACGCATGTGGAAAACAATCTTCTGATCCCAAATATGCCGATATCAGTTGGTTTTTAAAAGGGCCTAATTGGTTAAGGAACACTGCCACAGTAGTGTATAAGCGAACAACTCCTCGGTTTTCAAAGCTTGAAAAAATTTAAAAATGGTGTGTTAAGTCATTACTCATAGACTCACAATAATAAAAATTTATACATTCTCTGCAAAATATGAAAATTTTCCGAACCCATCTAATACTATATAATATCGAAATTTTATTTTCTTCAACAAAAGAAGGTTCGGCTATTTATATATAATATAATTATGAACTTTTTTTATGTTTTTTCGTCGCAAAGAAAGCAAGAAGAATGTTCACTTCACGTTTTTAATTTTATTTCAGCCAGATTCCAAACTTAACAACGTCTTGTTGAGAGAGGATGATAGTTCATATGTCCGACACCACTGGAAATGATTTACTCTGAGGAAAATTTTTGCAAGTTTATAAGTGATTGGTTAAAGAGGTTTTTTGCATTACATTGACACAAACTTAATATAAGGCAAATGTAGTTAAGAGATGAAATAAGGGAAACAATAGTCTAATGGTCGTAAATTCCAAGGAATGCGTTACAATTCGGACAATAATGTTCAATATTTCGCGCACATCTAGTGCAGTATAACACAGGAGCACAAAACCAACATCTGAAAAGAAAGCAAAAAAAAAATATAGAATTATTGACAAAAATCTTAATTATTGATAATGCGTCTCACCCCATCAGACATAAAATCAAAGCTATTATATGGGTCCGGGTAGTTGCTTTATAGTTCAATTTCGTCAATACGGACTGCCCGCACCGCGGGCATACAATGTTTGTTGGCTCGTCGCCCAAAGGTAAAGTTGACATGTTGAGGTATATTCAGGTATCTTCAGGAATTCAAATGCTAAGGAAATTTAAAAAAATTTATTTCAATACAACCACAAAAATCAAATCCAAGATTTTAGATTTGGAACTTGTCAATTATCAACCAATGAATGTTTCAACTTTTTTATTCTAAGGGTAACTCCCATATAGTTTTGAGCACTTCATATACTCATTTACTACTGACATGCCTGCACATCTTATCTTATAAACATAATTCTGATTTTTGTTTCCTTTGACAGTGCAGGATGAAAGATTTAAAAAATTAAAAAAGAATTATTGGATATTTTCCTTCCTTTTCCCTCATTACCTTCTTGTCGTCATTCTTGCCTGCAGTAGTCCATACAAGTGTGTGGCTTATTCGACTCGTTATATACTACAAGACATGATGAATAGAAGGCCTATAAAGAAAATGTGCTCTAACTGCGAAGTGCTTGTAACAACTGATATTAGGTATAGGTTGGGTGCGGCGACTTATGTCTCAGCCACACTTTCAATAAACCTCTCCGACATCGCTGGGATATGTTTTCATTATATTGTCGTAATATGAATAACCGTAAGGTGATGTAGGATATTTAGTGGTGGACAGCGACCTACTTCTTTTATTTCTTATTATAATAATTTTTTTAGACTAAAGAAATAAGTTCTTTGGTGAAAAGAAAACAAAGGAAAAAATGCGGAAAGTGCACTTTTTTCGTCGACACTTATCTGAATGCACTTAAGCAAATTTATTTCAAGCCTCTAAATTTTTCTTCGAGCTATTCAATGCTAAATTGCGTCGGCTTGTTAGCCCACAGATTTATCTAATGCAAAAAAGCAATTTTTAAGAAATATATTAATCATATAAACTGTATTCGCATTCCATTCGAAATATATAAGCAGAAAAGGTTTTAACCATTACCTGAAAAGTAATCGGTATGTAATTGTATTGTTATTGTTTACTCAATATATGAGAGTTTGTGAAATATTTCTTACTAACCACATCTTTGGTAAATAGGTGTCTGTTTATGGAGAGGATCTATGTATTTACATACTATAAGGACCAAGGTATACTATATCGTACTGCTCCCACACTTAGGATATGTTATTGTGTAGTTGATGTAGACTATTTAATCTATCGATTTAAAAACATTTTTGGTGTGATTTCTTCTTTGGACTTTGTTTAATTTAACGCAAATGTTTCTGACAATATTGATGAAAATTTTTTGATAGAATAATAATTTTGAAATAAAAAGTCTTAAAACTAAAAACTGTAAATACTTGGATATTATAACAAAATAATTTGTATGGAAATGTACAGTGTCGCTACAGTTCTTATTTCTTTGCGGATTATAATATCATTACATCGTAATTGGATTACTTTTTTTTTGTAAATTTAGAGTTATCCCTATATAAACCAGCTTATAGAGCGTAAAATGGCCCAAAATCAGGTGAGTATTCATATTCAAAGATGCACCAGCTGATTTCGAATGTGATTGCAGTTCGATCGGCCACGCCGACCCTGACAGAGTGGTTTTGAGGGAATCACAAGGGTTTGATATAATCCAATAGATTTGTGACCTGGGGCCGTATAGGTTAGCATTTTAATCAGCAAAAGGATTAAGCCACGACAATAGACTGTAGAGACGAACGGTCTGATTTTAACTGAATTAGGATAATTGGTTGTCCATAATATTCGACATGAGTAGCTAAGAGCCGCGATTACCAAGTCGGCGTTCGTGGGTTCACGTTTAAAAGCCGTATTCCTCGAATTTCTTCGATCGTACCTATAGTGAGTGTCCAGGTAAACGCATAACACTTAATGATTGCTCAGTTCTTTCTGACCATGTTGCATGCATAGGTGACATCTGCTGAGCGATTGATCATATTAAAAAATATATATATATATTCTAGGGATTGCCGGGGTCATACCAAACTTAGGAGTAAGTTAAGTGAGTCTGGATAAATAGTTCATAAAAATTTCCTTTTGTATAATAGTATTCAATCTGAAGTTAAATATACTGAAATATTTCTGCCATTGTTGGAATTGGGAACAAATAAATGTTGCCTCTTATTTGTCCGCTATGAACACATAGCGTAGGAAACGATTATGTTTAGAAAGCCAAACTAAGTTTTATTATTAGATGAACGCAATCCTCTGGACTAAACCGGCAAGTTAACCCCTGCAAAATAAACGAAAACACAAAATTTCCGGCAGGGATACTTTTAGACTTGTAACGTTCGCATATGCACAAGTTGGGAGTTTCGGCCGGTCGGCTTTTCCTCTGCTCCTTGCAAGAGAGTAGTGTGCAATATTATAACGGAATTCCGTTAATTAATGTCTCTTTTCATAACTCTCCGCTCATACAATGGCGCAATTCAAAGAGAGAAGTTATCAAAAGTCCGAAGTCGATATGTAAAATGACTGAGAAAAAGACTGACGAAGAAAAAGCAGATGAAGTCGTTTGGTATTGAGCCGTCAATGAATCAAAAACAAGAAAGAGGCTTTTCTTTTGGCAATTAAAACGATCAGTGGGAGAAAAGAAAAGTCAAAACTATATAAGTGAAAGATGAATTATTGTTGAAAAACGATTACCCTAAGAATGAATAACGTAGAACTTGTTTAAATATAAGAAAAACCTATTTCAAAAAATGCCTATTCTGAAATAAATAAAATTGAAGTAATTGCAGTTTTTTTTGTTAACGCAACTGGACTAGCCAGGCAAAGCAAATTACAGCCCCAACTCAATGCGTCTTTGCATCACATTTATTAGTAAATAATCAGAAGGAGAAATTACTATGAAAAATTCTGATATATTTTTTGTAAAAAATTCATTGGTTCTCATGGTTGTCTCGTTGGCTGTCTGTGTAAACGGTTACGAAATTTCACGAAAATCTTCATTTTCGTTGCTATCGCATTTACCTCAAAAGTGGTAGCAATAGAATGAAATGAGCAATAATAATTTCCATTATTTACTTGATTGACTCTGGGTGCCAAAAAAATGGATATTAAAAATTGGCATAAGTCACTTTTTTCTTATTTATTAGGAGGGATGCAGACTTCAAAAGATAAAAGATATTTTTTCATATCTATTGAGCGATAGCACTTGGTTAGAGAAATTTCATACGGTTTAGCTTAAGCCAAAAATAAAGAAGGATATTCTTGATGGATGAATGATGAATAGTAAAAAGAATGATGAATAGTAAGTAGAAAATATATGGAATCGTTTATAAGTTTTATAACGGGGGTTATTCATAGCTGCGGTTTCGCTCAGGGCTGTCCAGCGGTCCATTCCAAGAAATTTATTCGTTGAATTAACGGAACCTTCGTATTTTGGTGTTCGATCAAATATATATTTATGGAATTTAAGAAGCGTACAACATGGCCTTATTTGCGATGTAACTTCGTGGTGAAAGAAAAAACCAACACGTACTTAGTGGGCAGGCTTGTTTTCTTTTTACCGAGGAAATATGGTCGGCGTGCGACTGTATTGCGAAAATGAACTACTAGGTGCTGCAAGCCGGGGTATCCTTGCGGCCCGGGAGTCTATAAAATAATGATGCAAGCGCAAATTGTTAGTTTAAGAACTCCGTTCCAGACGGGCAATACCTAATTGCTAATCACTGGTCATCTACAAAGCTAAGGCATCCTTTCGGGCCGAGAGTCTATAAGATAATGATGCAAGCGCACACTGCTACTTAAGGACCTCGTTCCGGACGAACAGTACCTAACTCCACCGGTTAGCTACCAAGCTAGGGTATGCTTTCGGGCCGAAGAACTATAAGGTGATGATGCAAGCGCACACTTTTATCTTACGGACTTCGTTCAGGACGGACAAGGCGACAACCAATACTACTTTGGTTTATCTGTTCGTTCACCTGCTGCTGAACAACTAAAACAAAGATTTCTGCTTGCGCCCTGCTTTTATAGCTTTTGGCTGCCGCACCAATTCATTGATATCTAGACCTTTCATCACGAGGTGTATTTACTTAGGAGAGTAACTTACTTATATTCGTACTTGTATCCGTATTTATATATAAAGCTGCAAAAGTCATATAGCGTTGCATTACAATTTTGCGTGAAAATAACGGACCTAGAGTTTTTAATATAAGGACGAGAATGAATATTAATGAGCTTAACTAAAGTTGTATATAGGTTAGTTAATTTTTATTCACAGTTACATAACAAATCTTTTAGCGTTCGGAGCTGGTAGGGAAGTCTGCAATAGCATCGCATCCCATAGAGCTAAGGTGCCCACGATGTGAACTTGTGGTAACAAGTTCACAATGGTCGTACTACGACTACGACCCATCTTATTGCAATGCTTTTCACTGTGGTATGTTTAATAGATGGTATAATATCGAATATTGAATATAATTGCAATTTTTATTTCAAATTTCAATTGTTCGCGATGTAGAACACTATTGCCCGGAATGTCACGCTCTAATAGGCGTTTTTAATTATTAGCTCGTTTGAATCAAATTGGATGCCTGTTTTGATTGCATGTCAACTGTCTCCTAACAGCTAAGGAAAACAATAAATTATCCCAGGAAAGTTACTGTTCAGTTTCAATTCAACATCAAAAAGCTTTAGTAATGATAAGTAAATAATTTTTCACAATGTGCATGAAAATAAAAGCATATTCTTGACAGCTATAATCAGTTGCAAGAGGTAAACCAAATTCGGTTTGTTTCACGTTTACTCATTACTACTTTTCATTTTTGTCATATTTTGTTTGTGTGTTTATTTGTGTTCCATTTTTGCTTGTTGAAGTCACTTCAATAGAAACTCATTGCTGTCGATTCAGCTCTATATGATCACAAGTTTTTATTACGATTTTCAAAATGAGCTTCAAAAGTAACGGTAGGCTGCGGGGATCGATCCGTCATGGTTACAGAAATTGGCTTCGATCCGAACTAAAGCCGTAATCCTCGAGAATATAAAATATCTCGCCATAGATACTCCGTAGATATTTATGTAATACATATAAACTATATTGTATTTTATCTAACTATAAACGTCGTGCAGATTCTTTCTTTGTGTTTTTCTTGTCTTTTACATAGACCGCATTCTTTCTTCAATATCAATGTTTCAGGATGTATTTATGGTTGATGGCTGAGGTCACGTGTCCGCTTCTGTTCTTTGGTAGGCGGTCACACATTCCCGAGATTAAAAAATCAGTCGGCCCTTCCCTACTTGTGGTGCTGGGTATATTTTTTTGCGTCGCTGTATGTAACACCTCGAAGGTCGTAAGGTAGAGGTTACAGCGATCTGAACTTATCTGTCCGTCTGTCCGCCTAATGTCTATGCCTATGTTTTTGTATTCAACCTCCTGGATGAAATTTTTGAAATATTTAAATGAAATTTGGCGTGCAGCCGTACTTGGACTCACAGATGAACGCTATTGAAAATGGTTCGAATTGGTCTGCTTTTTCGGGTACTAGAAAGGAGAAGAAATTTCACTTTTCAAAATTTTTCGCCAAATCTCGTTGTGTAGTAATACTTTATTCTAAACTGGTATGAAAAATTTGGTTCGGCGTGGGCAATTTTTTGAACCTTTTTCTCATGTAACCGTTCCTATGAATTGAAAATTGAATCTTTATATGATAACAGCGTACAATATTCAATATTTCATGATGGAAATCAGTTCATAAGAGTAAATTGACATAGAAATCAATCCTATATATCAAAATAATATAAATTCTAGGAAGAAAATTAAGCTTGCTAAATTTTGTTTACGCCATGTTTAATAATTATGAATAAAGTATTTGTTTTTGTTAAAATAGCTGTTATAAAAATTATACAACGATCAATTTTTTTTAATTTAAATTTATTTATATAATAATTTTACATTCTTTACATGATGAATTTAAATTTCAAATTAATAATAACTTATGCACTTAATGCTAATTATTTATTTATTTTTTTTTGTTATGTGTGAATTTGGTCACATCTTAGAGTAAGCATCTATATTTGGTCACATCCATAGGAAGAGGCGGTAGCTGGGTGTATGTACAGCAAAACGGTGGATAGATTATCACAAATAAGCATCACTTTATGGAGGCTTCAAGACGTCGTTTCCTTTTGTAACTTCAAAGCATAAGCAGCCTTTTATTAAAGTTATGTTTACTGAAGCTAGATATTTTCTTACTTGCCTTTTTTTTTTTTTTTTGATTTAAAATATTTATTAACAAGGAATCGAATTATTTATTAAGTATTTAAATCAAAATACATTTTTGCTGCAGTTTTAACACAAGGATTTTATTTTACGAACAAAATTTTTAATAAAGAAAACTAAATTATAGCAATACGATTGTAACAAAACAAAAAAATAAATATAAAAAATTATTGTGATTGTTTTCTTTTTAATGACAACTGTATTTAATATTTATGGTATATAAAGTATTGTAAAATTACTTTTTAATAAAAATGCAATTTTTGCATTGGACTTAGAGAAACTTACATTTAGGCTCTAAAAGTCTTCGTTGTCTTTGATGAATGCTTGGAAAGGAAGATTATCCAAGCTTACCGGCCAACAAACGCTATATACAATATTCATATACAAAGATTCGTTCTTAAAGATAATTTTTTTGTGATTGACTTAAACTCTAAAGGGATTAAAATTTAATTATTTTTATTTAACAAACAAATAAGAAAAATATTCATTGCTCTATGTCTCTAAAGAACTTTTTTTTTTTATTTTCATGGTCTGTGTTTGTGCATAATTGAGAATAATTGAAAAACTCAGCCGCCTGTATTTGTTGCATTGAAAAAACGACTATGAATTTGGTCACATATGAGAGTAAGCGTCTGAATTTGGCCACCACTGGGCGTAACCGTCTGTTTTTGTTTACAATTGGGAATAATTCAAAAAAACAGATGTTTAACTGGCTGTTGTTATTCTTGTTGGAATTAGAATTTTTGTGGGCGATTATTCGACCTTTTTGCCTTTTTCTTTTCGTTCCTCAATTTCAAGGTTTTCAATATTTTATTTCAAGGATAATACTAAAAAGCCTCAAAAGGAGATGCTTATCATTTACCGAGAGAAACTGAATTTATGGAGGGCAAAAAGGAGAAGAAGTGGTATTGGGAGAAGATACTAGAGACCTTAAGCAAAATCAGCCCCAAAAAGATTATTATACAATGGAGAAAGGTAGGTTGTTATTTTATAGGCGCTAAGCTTTAATATGATCAAAGTGACCATTAAATTAGTGGTAAGCAAACGAAATACAAAAAATTTCTATAGTTTTTGTAAATGTGTTAACTATCTTATTATCCCTTTTGTACCATTAAAAAGATTGCTCATAAGACCAAAGCTGAAATGGAATTTTTGGATTCGTCTCATTTGGGTCCGCCAGAAAATGGGTGATGCCAGAAATATATTTACTCTGGTTCACCCTAATTTGGGCTACTCAAGACTTAATGCGATACTGTGCGCAATCTGCCTGACCTTAGCATGTTGAAAATCGTTTTATAAATTAGTTTTCTTTTGTATAGGCCTGTTTCGAAATTTGTGCTCATTCACATATAGACTTATGGACATGGAGGAACCGGTTTGCCGCGTTTGAAGGGAATAAAGCATTTTATTATTGAAATTGCGTTTCATTTATTATGATAAGGTTCAAGAATAGTTCGTTGCGTTTTAGACGCTCAAAATTATGTTAATAGAAAGATCCATTATAAAATATCTTAACACATGCTCCTGTAGAAGTTTTTCTCTTTCTCATTTTCTGTTTGTTTCTCTTTACTTGGCACATTCTGTTGTGTTATAAACTAATTAGCTTGTGTCTTATTCGTCCAGGTGAAATCTTTGCCATATTGGAAAGTTAAGAAAGATTGAATCGCATTTACGTTTCATTAAGAGAAAAAGTAATAATGTTATTTATACTTTGTAGGGGTAATGCTTATACCCGGGCCCATATGACGTAGTAAGAGATGGACTCAAGACTTCAGACATTACAAATTGACGTCATTATAATAAACAGATCCAATAAAGTGAACAAGGTTGATTGAAACCACGCTCGAGGTTTCACGACTTTCGCATTTAGAGATTCGATGAAAGAGCAACTAATGAATAAAATGATTATTAATACTAACTAAACTATAGAGTTTTTGTTTCCGAAACCAAACACAATTGAAAGTCTTTGCTGATTGCTATTTGGATCATTTGTTTGATATTGTTTGAATCTTGGCATTATTTGTGAAATACAATACGTACATAGCTGAACAGCGTACAGAAATTGAGAGATGATCGCGACTCGGACAATATGTGACTTCTACAAAATGTTGCAACATATCATAAATATCGTAACAAAATCAATTAGTTCCGGGGAAGTTCAATAATTTGTGTACCGCCCGAAATGCTTATGTGAGTTTGTAATAAAAATCTGGAGATACTGTTCCCTTTGACTTTTTACTTTGGGACCAATGTTGGAGCATTGCTTTACATCAATAAACCGCGAAGACTATTTACTTTGCTGGTGAAATAAGAATAGATTTTTGTGAAACATTGGCGAAAATTGGTCTTCTACGGTTTAAATTTTACAAAACTCCACAGACGGTTGCTTATATGAAAAGACATCAAAAAGGCATGAACTAATGTATAAAGTAAAAACAAATTCATGTCGATGGCTCATACAATTTATTTTTTGCTCCAAGTTAAAAAAAAAACTCTCCGTCCCGCACATAAAATTAGGAGCTGAAAATGACGTTAGGGTGTCTAGCCTAAGTCATGACATCAGCCTGTCGTGCAAGAAAGTTTCGACCATCCGTTTGTTTTCATTTGTCTGTCTATCTCCGGAGCGTTGGTTGGACAAAAAATGATCTACCGTACTAGCTAGCTAGCATTACAATAACACGTACGTTATGACCGCTGACCAATTCATCTTTCTGAATTTATTATAAGTATATTTATATATATGACACTCGTTTCACCAAAAGTCTCACCTTTTTAATGTAGGTCCTCTATATCTACGTTACAGGATGGTACGAAGAATGCGATTACTTTTAAATCTCATTACATGGAGGCGGCCAAAAGTTATATTTTTAGGGAAATGAATTTTTGACCATACCTAGGTGCACCAAAAAACTAAAACCCTACACCAAAAAACTAAAACTAAAAACGAAGAAGAAAACCTACACCAAAAAACTAAAACTAAAAAAGACGAAAACCTAACCAAAAAACTAAAAACCTACACCAAAAAAACGACATTCTCTACACTTGGTGTCCAAAGATATTTAATTGAAATGCTAGCATGCATGCGCACCGCAAAAAGACTCATCCTATAGAGTGGGCGGAACATCGTCGCAAAAAATATGTCAGCAACTTTCTGAATAATTGTGGTGCTACTTCAGGGACTACCGAATTATCAACGCAAGTATATTAATGTAAATTTAAATATCGTTGTTTTCGTAAATAGCAATAATTGAGCTAATATTATAATAATAAATATTAGTGTTTAATACGTTGCAGCTTTGAAAGTGCCTAAAGACGTCCACTGAAAACTGATGCAATCATCAAATTATTTACTTTTGCTGGTATTTTTAGAATGTTCCCAATATTTCGTTGGCATATTCATTACTTTACTTATTGTTTTCATGCGAACCGCCTATATTTTTTTAATTTTGGATTTTAATATACCAAGAAAATAGTAAGTAAATAATACATATATTTATGATAACAAAAATTAAGGTGAATTTTTTATTTAGACTGCGTGGACGCTAGATTGCTAGGAAATCATGAAATTAGTCTTTACGGATTGGCATTCGCCGTCTTCAACTTCTATGTGAACTTTCATATTAATATATTCAATTGCTGCAGATTCGCACGAGCATCAGTGAACACACAAAAGCGAAGTATTCCACTTATGCCAAGACACCCTTTTTCGCGATAAAATTAGTAAATAGAATTTTTTATTTTAAAAAGAAAATTCGTCTTACTTTTTCGTCACATTAGTAAGCGACAACAAAAGATTTCTTATTAACTAAGTTTACAAGTTTAAGTTTATTTATATGATGTTTTGGAGATCCTCAAATATGACAAGAAGTATGTCTTTGCATGAACATAATCTGAAATTTTTGCTGCAGATACAAATTAGATGAAAACATCGTCAATTTCGGTTGGCGCTCCTGTTGTCGCTCCACCTTCATTTCTTCTTATTCCAATCCCAATATAGGACTGTTAAGTAATGTATCATGTATATTAGGTTCCTGCGAAGAATTACATGCATAATGCTTAAGCATTTTTTTGGTGTGTTTTTTTGTGTGGGCGGTCGCGAGGCCGCAGCTGCTTTCCAATTTTAAAAATTATAAAGTGATTGATACATTTTTTGCAGAAAATTAATAAAGCATAACGTCCTACCTCCCGAGCTTGTACCATGTGGGTGTCGGTAGGTGCTCAATTTAACAATTCGTTACATTACTAATTGAACAGCCTTTCAGAGTTCAATAAGAACCTCTGTCCGAGGACTTCCAACATTTTTGCCAAGTTAAAGTCGATAGCTTCACTTTTGCGGCCAGGAGAGTGTTTACAACAGGCATTCCATCGACATACAACCAAACAGACACATATGCTCAAATCGATTTAGAATTTGATGTTGATCACGAATACATATGATTTATGGGATCTCTGAAGTTTCCTTGCGGGCATTGCAAAGCTCTTGGCAAAATGAATTCTTCTCCTCATCCTTCGGCAACGGGTATAAAAATGTAAATAAAAGACCTTTTTGAAAAACACTATATATAAAATTTCATCTAACTAAAAATGGACACCACCAAAAGAAAAATAAAAAACTATATCTGGGCAGAGACATGTGTTTCAATCTCTACATCTTGCAACTACCATTTACTTCTAACATATTGAATACATTTTCAAGTAAGAAAAAAACTGCGAATAGAAAAAATGAAAATTAGTGGAAGCTTCTTACCACGAAATAGCAAGAATAGAATTCTCACCTTAACTAGAATTTCTCACTTAAATATGGTTTGCAAATGTTTGTGTACATAAGAACCACTCAAGAACCTATTTATATGTACATTTCGCGAATAAAGATCCACTTTCACTTTTCTGTACAAGAGTCTGACACTGTGGACAATAGTGATCTACCCCTCGGCACAACGGTGTACAAAATAAGCACGGCAGACAACACCAGCAACTGAAAGTAAACAAATACAAATCTAATAACTTCTTACACGTATTCTCATTTAATTCTGTTTGATACGTATATCAATTAAATCTTACATAATCGAACATGAAGCGATAATAACTATAAACGACGGTTCATATTGATTCTTGCAAGAAATAATTAAGATGCAATTATATTAAACAAGTATCCCATCCACATCATCATCAACGATTGTTGCCTTGGCTAGTTTCTAATTAACGAAGTAAAGAATCATTGATTTCGGAACTATGTTCCTTATTGTCTTATTGTCTTCCGAATGACATGAGTGTAACGCGTCCGCTTCAAATTCTCGAATCAACGACGCAAGTCATCTCAGACACAATCGTTTGAAAAGCTTGTTCTGAGCATGGAATTTATTGACAAATTAATAAATAAATACTTTTTCTCTTACCAAAAACAACATGAAAGTGTGGCTAAGACATACGTTGCTATACCCGACCTATATCTTATTTTGCTACTTCAAGTCGTTTTTCAATACTTTCAATTAAATCTTATTTGACATATCCAGCAGGTTCGGTATGTTTAATACCGCCAGTATTCCCTGTAGAGAAACTAAATTCGATTATTTAAAAAAAAAAAATTTTATGTTCGTGCAGTTGTACTTCAGTAAAAGTACATTTTTCAAAAATATATTTTATATTATTATATTTTATAATTTATAGTTGGCAAAAGTCAAATGCCAATTCTTGTGTTATTTGGTCCGGAACCACAACAACTAAGATGCCCGCGATGTAAATGTGAAATAACAACATTTCTTAGAGGACGTAGTACTTACGTTACCCATCTCGTGGCAGTAATCCTGACTATTGTGTGGTATGCTCAACAAAATTTAAATCGTACATCAACGTAGTTTTCATTTCGAATTTTAGTTGTTGGATTTTATTGCCCTGGGTATATTGTTCCATGAAAGTACGTGACATAGAACATTATTGTCCAGAATGTCTGTCTCTTTTAGGCGTTTATCATCGTTAGTTTATAATTGATTTTTGGAGCGAATAGCATAAGTGGAGCCGTTAATATTTTCAATAACTAATTTTCTGAAATATAAAAAAATTTTTATTTTGTTATTAGACATGCAAAAGAATTTAATAAATGTCCAAAAAATATCTTTCAATCAATTTTTTTCATATAAAATTTTCATTGAATTCGCGTCTATCGTTTCGTTTCGTTTCAGCTTGCATCACAGTGCATCGCAAGCACGCTATATTCAGCGTGGAGGGAATATATTGAAATTGTGGTAAGGGAAAACATGAGACTTCACTAAGATATCGATGGAGTCTTATGGGATTGTAATTGATATTCTCAAAGTTGCAATCAAATGTCCATGATTCCGGGTGTCTAGTAAAAAAAAGAACAAATATATCAATAATTGAATGGCAAGAGCATGGCATGGCAGCTACACTTGGCCCCAATGTTCGCAATCTACAATCAAACAATCCTTGCACATTCCTAATTTACAGCTTCTTCGCTTCTACGGAGATTTTTTCCGATTAATGTATAACAAGGCGGGAGAGTTGCTCTTCAGCTACTTCCAAGACGTCGAAAAATGACAACACTGAGCAGAGAAGATTGCCGGGAAAATATCTAGGTGTATTTAGTAAGTAAACCATTTCTTGAGTCGATCTCCTTGGTCCGATCTTGACGAATTCAAATGCTAAGGAAATTTAAAAAATTTATTTCAATACAACCGCAAAAATCAAATGCAAGCATCCAAGATTTTAGGTTTGGAACTTGTCAATTATCAACGAATGAATATTTCAAAACTTTTTATTCTAAGGGTAACTCCTATATAGTTTTGAGCACTTCATATACTCATTTACTACTGACATGCCTGCACATCTTATCTTATAAACATAATTCTGATTTTTGTTTCCTTTGACAGTGCAGGAAAGATTTAAAAAATTAAAAAAACTTGAAAACAATTATTGGATATTTTCCTTCGTTTTCTCTCATTATCTTCTTGTCGTCGTTCTTGCCTGCAGTAATCCATACAAGTGTGTGGCTTATTCGACTCGTTATATGCTACAAGACATGACGGATAGAAGGCCTATAAAGAAAATGTGCTCTAACTGCGCAGTGCTTGTAACAACTGATATTAGGTATAGGTCGGGTGTGGCAACGTATATCTTAGCCACGCTTTCATGTTGTTTTTGGAAAGAGAATTTGTCAATAAATTTCATTTGAAGTATATGCTCAGAACAAGTGTAAATGTTGAACACAAACTTTTCAAACGATTGTGTCTGAGATGACTTGCGTCGTTGATTCGAGAATTTGAAGCGTACCGAACACAACGGACGCGTTACACTCATGTTATTCGGAAGACAATAAGACAATAAGGAACTTAGTTCCGGAATCAATGATTCTTTACTTCGTTAATTAGAAACTAGCCAAGGCAACAATCGTTGATGATGATGTGGATGGGATACTTGTTTAATATAATTGCATCTTAATTATTTCTTGCAAGAATCAATATGAACCGTCGTTTATAGTTATTATCGCTTCATGTTCGATTATACAAGATTTAATAGATATACGTATCAAACAGAATTAAATGAGAATACGTGTAAGAATTTATTAGATTTGTATTTGTTTACTTTCAGTTGCTGGTGTTGTCTGCCGTGCTTATTTTGTACACCGTTGTGCCGAGAGATAGATCACTATTGTCCACAGTGTCAGACTCTTGTACAGAAAAGTGAAAGTGGATCTTAATTTACGAAATGTACATATAAATATATTATTGGGGATGGTACAAAACTTTAAACAGTTTTTGGGTTTGCCATAATGTAATCCTTGACCTGTTGTATTTTCGCATTACTTTTGGCATAAATTAAATTAACATTTACTAGAGTGAGTGCATGCATGTTTTAATCAAGAAGAGAAGGAGTAGGCGTGGGTAGAGTTTGTGTTCGTTATTATATTATAAAAAGTATTAAACGAACCCTTTTCGTATTTTTTATGGTTGTTCGCTGCGAACTCGAACCTTAATTGATCGTTTTACAAATAAGCCTCGTATAACATCCTACGTACGTTGTGTCGTGCGCACCTATTACGCTAGAAGCCAGCACACAAAGTTACCAAAACTATTGAAAAGATCTGTTTTCTTTGAAATTATGCATAAGGAATTTTATTTTTAATTTTCATATAAGTTATTTCAATTTTGTTAGGGAATAAAGATAACGTTATGCCTTTGTAGAAGTGCCGTGCTATAAGATGTTTGCTGCCATTATCTTCTCGGATTATTGTGAACCCGTATTTCAGAAAACTGTGTTCTGTCGAGTCACCTATGTATGAGAAATGTATACAGCATATGCGTATATACAAGTTTTAAATAAACACATATACGTGCACTTTCGCCTCTGAATTCGAGTACGTACTGATCTTCCATTTAATTAGAAAAATATCTGCGGCACACAGTCAAGCCTAAGCGTGTGCATATTGTATCTGTGAAGGCGCAAATGTTTTGTGTTTCTTTTTCCCATTCATGAAGTGCCCAATTTAATACGTTTTATTGCACATGTATTTCGCATTGAAGTTTTCCAATTGTAACCACACTCCGGTACTTGACTGCAAATTTGCACATAATCGCAGGTATATTCTTGTGGCTTATAAATACTTTTCCTAACTCCACAAATTTTATGGGTCTTTTCTTTAACACCAGCATAACGTGTTTAATCCTTAACATACCAACTAAATTTTAGAATAATTAATCTCAATAAACATATTTATTTTTAAAGTAGTTATAGCGGCCTGATTTATATTAACAAAAGCAGTTATATTTTGTTTTTAGCATAAGCATTTATTTTATTTCAACTAATTTTAATTACTAGTAATGTAAGTATTAGTTGCTATCATGTTTTAATATATAAGATACACTTTGGTCGTAAGAATAATTCAATACAATCAAATCAATACAATTGGATTCAATGACTTTGATTCACTTCGATTCACCTGGTTTTCAAAACCAGGTACAGAGCGAGAATTCGCGAAACTTAATTTGCGCAACGCGCGAATTGTCGAATTTAGACATCAATTAATATAATTCCGAAACCAATTATACGTTGTTTCATTTTTATTTATCCCCAACAGGTGCTCCTGACGCCTTCCTGCTGTCACCAAAATCATCTCGATGACATACCCTCTCTATTTGTTTATAAAACGTCCATAACAAGGCGATCCTCTCAATCACACCAAATCATTGTTAAATCGTAACACTATATTTATCGTATCCGTTACCTTTTTTTTCGTTTTGAATACAACAATCGGGGGATGTCACCTATTCGAGCAATACGGTGATTGTCAGAAAGGGTAGGAAGCTGCTGCTGTCAGCCTATTTTTCCTACTGTTTGCGTGCCCAATTGGTAAATGTTATGCCCTAGCGATTGAGCATTCACTGCGACTACGACCAAAGAAAACTCTAGCGCATTGGAGATTTGAGTTCGCGAGCACAAATTTTTGAACTTGAGAGGTTTTTGACGGATTTGCGGTTTCAAGTTCAAAAATTCCACATGAGGAAGTAAATATCTCCAGGTGCTACATATGTTGGCTTTTAATAATTCAATGCGGCAAATATATGCGTTTGGTTTTTTAAACTCTTAAAAAAATTTTTTCTCTTATCTTTGTTTTTGTGACTGTGACGACGCATAAAATTTACCCGTCAAATTGGCGTATCTCAGTAAACAAGTATAAAACGTCTGTACATCTAATGTTAAAAGAAATAGTTTGTTCAATCTTACATATTAGGTGGGCAAATAAATTCTGTAAATTACAATTGTTTCATAAAACGTGGTGACGCGTTCAATTTTTTCCGAAATGTTGGGAATACACAGCTTAAATATTGGCGCTTGCACTGGAAAAGTTCCAATGCTCTACAAGCTGTCGTTTTGTATCAAAGTATAAAGGGAAAGGTATCATTTACGCCCCTGGACTTTTTTCAGCTTTATATTGGATAAAGTAGGGAAAAGATGCAGTTGAAGCTACGGAAATTATTAAGCGGGCTTGGATTGAAAATGCAGTTCTGCAAACGATGAAAATACGTACACAGTCAGCCCATTTTGCCTCCAGCAAAAGTCCATCCCAGGAGTAATTTTCAACAGCTGGCAATATCTCCCGGCTGCGGTGTATCCTTCAGACCTCTCCTTTCCAGATCCTTGCAGTCATACTTAGCAGATCAGCGATTCTAAACAGTTAATGAGTACTTTGCTTCGAAACGACAAGTCTCTGCTGCGGAGGCATTCATCATCTATCCTACAGGGCAGAAGACGGTAGACAGTGCTGTCTACGGAGTTAATATGTGGATTGTTAGCCTTGACAGCAAGTAGGAACTTCATTAAACAATTCCTTTCAATTTGTACATATACTGGTTTCATATTTATATGAACAATTCGACACTTTTGCCATCTTATATCGTACACCTACATACTTTACAGACTGTCTCCAAAACATAAAAAACGCTTCACAGAAAGGAATGCGTGTTAGCTCCACAGCTTTTTGAAGTTTAAAACGGAATTGATCGGTTCGCTACTATGCAAGGCAGCGAAAGGCGATTTGTTTGTATATTTTCGCGTAATATGTTCCGACGGAAAAAAATTTGATTTTCTTAAGATGAAATTGCGATCACAGAATCGACGGAATCTCACTTTATCAACTCCGGGAACTGATACCTTACCGTACACAAATCCCTGAAACGTTTGTATGAAATTCGCAGAAAAAAAACTTAAAGTATTATTAACATATGCTTGCATTTAATTAAAACGTTCTAAACAAATGAAAATGCACTGCTTCTGGGAACGAATTCCATATATGTATAAAAACAGTTAACGATGTATTTTTTATAACACAATCAAAAATGAAAGGCGTTTGGCATATTCACGTTGTTAAAACCTTTGCGATACTCAGAAGGAAGCTTCAGAGATTCTATAAAGTATACAAATCCTCCGTCACTTTCATTTACTAAATCGATTTCAGCATATCTTTCGGTTCATCTATGCAATGCATGTGGAAAACAATCTTCTGATCCCAAAAATGCAGATATCAGTTGGTTTTTAAAAGGGCCTAATTGGTTAAGGAACACTGCCACAGTAGTGTATAAGCGAACAACTCCTCGGTTTTCAAAGCTTGAAAAAATTTAAAAATGGTGCGTTAAGTTAAGTCATGACTCATAGACTCACAATAACAAAAATTTATACTGTAGTGTGATCGCATACCGTCGTATGCATCCACTTTAAAGTGCGACAGAATTATGCTAAATTTGCATAATTCTGTAACAAAAAAAGTAAAACAAAAATTTTGTCGCACTTCAACTGGCGCCCTAATCAAAACAATTACTATCTGTTTACGTTAGAATAATTTAGTGTAATAATTTGTGTATAAATAGCCAGGTAAGAATTGAATAAAATTAATTTGCTATCAAACAATTCAATCAAGCGTATCAACTCGCTGTATTATTAAAGGCGTTAAATCCGCCTAAGCTTAAAGTTAGGGAACGTCTCTTGCCGAGCTTCATTGGCACTCCATGAGACGGTTAGACTTGGCGCACAGAAGCCGAGCAGCTTAGGGCTAAACCGCGGTACACCGAATAATAAAAATAAACATATATACAACATCCGTACTGTACTCAGTACCACAGAAATAACTTTTTATTACATGGCGATCCTGCCCAACATGATCCTGCCCAACACGATCCTGCCAGCTCTTCAATTTTATTAGGGAATCGCCAATTTTTTACATGGCGATCCTACCCATTGTCGCATTAGCGCATCGTCCTTTACATGGCGACAATCCTGCGACCGATCCTGATTTGATCCTGCCCATTGTCGCACCAGAACATCATAATTACTAAGGCAACAAAAAATTTTCAACCGCTGAGGCACTATTTTTTCTCAAATACCAAGCCCTGATCCCGCCCAGCACAATTGTTCCTGCAAATTTCCACTTATAATGGGAGCCAAACAAGCCAAAATC
>NW_023998476.1:2193995-2203453 GCF_014805625.2 Glossina fuscipes
CTTTTTTTTAAAGCGAAGCATAAATTATTGAATTTTACGCCTGGGAAAATTAAAATAATAAGAGAAAAGCCTTAACTGAACGAACAAAAAAATGTTTTGTTAACTTTATAAATTTTTTTTTATCAGTACTGCACCACCTACATGTATATATAGGATATTCTTAATTTAACATGTAGAAGCTAAACACGACGCAAACTTGGTCTCTACAACCTAATAGATTATAGATATTGCACCGATTCAAGGATAGGGAATGAGGAAAATGTGTTGTTAAATATGTGTAATCCGTTCCACTTAGTTACAGATAAATAAATATATGTTTAAATATATGTTCTTTCATTCGCTGTGTGTCCTTGTGATTTTTATTGCCGTTAAGTATACATGTATTATTATATAAGAAAAGTTTACATTTTTTCAAATTTCAAAATATAAATAAAAGGCATTACATGCGAGCGACATTTTTCTGAATTTCATTACGGGATTGTGCTTGAAGTCAATTTAATTAACTTGCGTGCGCAAAACGTAGCTTAGGCATATAATTTCTTTTATCGCAAATTAAATCAATCCATTATGGAAATACGAGTTAATGTAATGAATTCATTCTGCTGTGCATGCAAAAAATATTTACAAAGTCGACGCTTTTCCAAGTGCAAGATACAACAAGCTCTCCTCACAGTGACAATCTGTATTCGATTTTTGTCTTTTGAGGTTACGTCACTCTATTGCCTTCAGTTTCTCCCAAAATTGCACCCTTAAAAGATGCGACTTTTATGGCTTCGAATTCGCTTACATATGCTCTTATCGGTAAACGTATGAGTGGAAGCTAGCTCAGGCGGACCGAAAGTCCACGTTGATGTAGGCTCGTAAGGCAAATCTTCTCCTGGAGGTAAACGGTGATCGGTGATTATGTTTAGCTGTTTACTTGAAGGACTCGTGTTTTTGGAGAGTGTGATAAAGCGCATCTTTCTTCTTGATTTTTTTAATGGAAAGAATTTCAAGGTCGAAAGAGGCGATGCGTGGCATGCGCTTTGCGATGTAGACAGGAAGAAGTGTGCAAGTGGCTGGGGTTACTGCGATTAGCGGCAATTTTAGCAAAAATGATTGGGGAAACACTTCTGCTGTGGTAGGAAGCGATTCTCTTCGTAATTTCGTTGCACTCCGGGAGCAGTATATTCGCAATATTCACATCGTAAGGAAGAGCACCATTGCGGTCAAGGCTTCGTTTTCTGATGGACATATTATGACGATTTAAAACTCGAGTAGGCTGGGGAAACTCAGTTCAGTTAATGGCTTTTAACAACAAAAAAACCAGCTTAGAAGGTGTTAAATCTCTTCCTGCACGTGAACCGATTGATAGTTGAATAAATAAGCTTAATTTATTCCTAAAGAACGTTGCAAAGGTTTGAAAGCTTGTAAGACTGAGAACAATTTCAGCCTGTGACCACATACTCCAGCTTGTAGTTCGTTTTGTTGCGTTCGATGCATCAGGATGGAAGAAAATACAAGCTCTATAGGCGAGAAGCGACGTTTGTACCTCGAATTGATTGGTTAAATGCTCTTCTCACTAACTATTCGGCAGGCCACTCATATGGGCGAATTGATAAACTTGGATATTATGAAATCGGGCGTGTTTCAAATTGTAATGCGGTAAAGGAAAGCAAGTAAACATAAACGTTTCATAATTAATCTTTCATTTGTACTTTATTAAATTACTTAATTCAATTAATTGAATTCCTCGAACACATAGCTTAAGTCATTAAATTATAGGCAAGTCTGCGTTTGAATTCAATAAAGAAAACTGGAAACACTTCTCTCGGCCAGATGGAAAGGGAAAGAGGGGTAGAAACAGAGTTTTTAACACATTTTTAACATTTAATAGTCATATATTCCAATCTGGGCATTACAATTCGGGCAAATGTGATGAGCGCTCTGGCATGAATCCATGCAGTACGGAAGGCATACACAAGGCCAACATCTGCAATTAAAATAGAAAAATATTGAAAATTTCGTTATCAAAAATAAACAATAATAAAATAATAACAATAATAATATTAAAAAAAAAAAAAACAAATAATTAAACAACGTAACTAATTAGAACAATAAGCAGAGCAGAAGTAATGTAAAACACAAAAACTCAATAATTCGAAATGCTTTTAAACTTGAGTAAAAGCCAGAACATATTTTTGTTTTTGCACCTTAAAAACCTTTATTCCCGAGTCAATAGTTATACGTTCCAATATAAGTCTTGCAATGAGGACAATAATGTTGTGTATTGCGACAAGTGTTTAAACAGTACGGCAAGAAAACACACGGCAGTAAGCTGAAAATGAGAATTTTGAATAAAATTTAAAGCAAAAAATTCACAAAGCAACGTCAGACCATTCTGGTCGACAAATATCAAATTTTTCTGTAATGTAAGGCCATGCACTAACATATCAGTTGGAAAGTCGTAGAGAAATCTTGTAGACTCGTCTACTTAAACTTCAAATTAAGTTGTGGTTATCCGAGAAGAGAGAATAAATATATAAGACTCTAATTGCTTTGCAATAATTAGTATCTTATCGCGTAAAATTGTTTTAATGATATAAAACGTGTTTAATTCTATGCCATGCTCTTTTAGCGGGGCTAAGTTCGATTTGTTAAATATTTATATTCATCGGAGTTTCTATAAGGTTGCAGCGTAATCGATTTACACCTGTCCCCGTTTCTGTTTATCCAAAGTCAACCTCTATTCTTTGGTTTCCAATTTTTTTTACGATTTCGTTTGTTTACGTTCGAAAAACTATGGACTAGTTGCTAAGGGCTTAGAGACATAAGGCACTTATAGCAAAAGGGCAAAACTTTTCAAAAATGGAGAGAAAGAAGATATGAGCAGAAAGGTATTGCCCAAAAGAACCATCACATACCAGAGAGAGTTGAACAAATTTAAAAAAAATTAAAAACTTTACTTTACCACACCAGTTATTGCTTACCAATCACCGTGTACTAATTTGTTATCACAACACTGCAGGGAACATGTTAGATCCCGTTTCGTGCTTCGACAGATCTGACATCACTATGTGCAGAAGATAAACATGTTATTAAAGAAAATGTGATATATTTCCAGCACGAGTTTTTTAAAGTTAATTCATTGAGCTCCAAAAGTACTTCAATCAATATCAAATATATTATATTTTTATTTCTATTTACGTGCAAAAGATTTCGAAACATTTCGAACTTATCTTGACTGAGTTACGAGAGAAAAAGTTAGCAAATTATCAAATTCATTTACTGCTACTCTCTGTTGGTGTATTTTGTTATTTTGTCATTTCGCAAATAATTAAGCTTCTTTGCTGACCAGGCCCAATTCGATATATATTCACTCAAAATTTAAAACAGTGAAATTGAGATCTATCGAGTGAAACATAGAACTATTTTGTTTGAGTGTAGATCCGCGATTTCAAAAGTTTCGAATAAACCGTCTATCTTTTTATAGCGAAGAGTGAAAATACACTCGTTTTATCAAAGCGTTTACAAAATCTAGAACGAAATGTTATACACTTCATAAAGTATAGATTTGTCTGTCTATGTTTCTAAACAATCAGCTGTTCCTATGTGCATCTGCCTGCTTGTCTGCTTATATAAATTATTCTCCTGGTCGCAGAAATGAAGAAGTCGGCTTTGAATTACGCCCAACCCATTGCAAGTTGTTGCACGAAAATTGCTATCGAAGATGGACTAGATTGGGCAGTGAGCATATCCACAGTACAACGAAGAGTGGCTGGTCTGCACTACGCACAAATTGTAAGAGTAAATATTTGCATATTCTGTTTTTATACATTTCTGTGCCAAGAAGTTGATGGGTATAAAAGATTTGTCCATAGCCGCGACGATAGTGTTCTTATTTCTTATTTGCTTACCTTAGGATTGTGAATATTTCTATTTCTATGGATGAGTCACTTTTACAATATAATAAAAAATATATTTATAATATATTTATGATATCTTATCACGTTATTTATACCGAGAGCTGTTTGTTTAAGTAACCGGTCATAAGCGACGCAGTAGAGCGTTAACTGAATTCTAATCACAATTTGTTTTTAACATTCTTTTTAAATTTGATTGTCAAAACGAGTCATAAAATAATTTAGTTAAAGAAATAAAGGTGAATATAAAAAACCTTCTTTGTTTGATTAAAATAAATTTAAGTTTCAATTAAAAACTAAGAAGAAAACGAAAGTTCATTTTAATGAAATTTTTAGAATTACTTTTCATTTCTAAAGCTTTCACACATCATTTAAGTTGATGTCACTATAAAAAGTGGTTTCGTTAATTGGCCTTAAGTAAACGAGTGGATGTTGACCATCTCTGGCAATTAAGCAAGAGAAAGTACAACACTTTGCAAATTTCGACCTTTGCTTATCAATCTGTCCTATACTACCACTCAATATAAGGTATTTGTAATAATAATAAAAATGATTCATTCGTTATTCATAGCAACTTACACGAACAGACATAAGAGAGCAGCCCAACAGTGTGTTCTAAAATTAGGTGCATGTTGAACAGTAGTTACGATATCTGCACGACATGACGGGCAAATCATATGTGTTGGACCATTACCAAGCACTACCATGGTCGGTGCGGCGGTAGTTTGTACAATAATTGTCGGTTGTCCTGACGACGATTGATAGGGCTGAGGTTGAAACGTTGGAGGATAAAGTGGTGGATGTGAAGGATTTAGCTGTTGTGGTGGTGGTCCTTGATAATATGAGGCAGGTGTAAAACCTGGTCTTGTCTCAGAATATGGTGGCGGTTGTGCCGTCTTATCCATTATAGTTAATCGCGTTTCAAATGATGAAATATGTAAAAATAATTGAGTACTTTTTTTTCACTTCTGTTAAACGTGTTCAGAGTTTAATAATAACTGTATACATTGAATAGCACTTTAAAACTAAAAGAGACTGAAGTTCGGGCAGCCGGCTAAAACTCAGGCACAGTGTGTGCACTGTGTTTTTCTTATCGTCGCAAAAAACTAAAATGTTATTATCGGTGCTGATGAGCAAGCAGGGCGCAGGGAAGTTCTAAAGTAAATATTTGCCGTCAGCAGCGCTAACTACAAATCAACACTTCTTTTGAGTCATTGTTGTCGATGTTGCGCGAGTGTAATTTTAGATCGAATTTCTTCACAAGAAGTTTATTTGTTTGTTTGGGATTGTGAAGATAGAATTTATTAATTCTCTGAATAAAAGTTGTATTGGAAGCTGATTAGTGAGTTTTTGCTTGTTAAAAATTAATTTTTTTTTGCTGAATCGAATTTCACAATTCATGTGACGTAGGAAGGGAATTAGAACAGTTTCTGCTCAAATGCGTGAGTAAGATTTCAAAATGTTTTGTCAATTTATCCGTGAAAAAACCTCATCTCAGCGAAAATATTTACTCGCAAGTATAATGTAGCATATTCGATTTGTTAAGTACCGCATAATGCTCATATTATAGTAGGTATTTTAGGTTAGCGTGGAAATTGACGAATGTGTGCTTGTTTTATGTCTAGAAGAAGTTTCAAGTTGAAAGATTAGTTAATTAGTTGCCTGCTAAAGGTTACGAAGGAACAATGTTTGTAAACAAGGCGGAATATGTAAACATCGGTTTAGATGACACAATTACAGGTAAGGAGCTCTCTAATTTTTTAGTAAAGCAATTTATAATATATATGATAGATGAAGTGAGCCACTTGAACCTACAAGTCGTAATATTTGATGAAACTCTCTACGCTAACGCGTTTTGGCCTGGGGGCGAACTCTTTTGAATTCCTTTGATAGTTGGGATCGTACCACTTTTTCGAGCACTTCTCTTATAATTGTTTATTTTGAAATGTCGTTATATGAATAACTCCACGGTAGTGTAGGCTATTTAACGGCAGATCTTGACTCGCTGTCTTATTAATTGCAATTAAATAGATTAAAAAATCTTGGGACGGCTTGATTTTCGAAAGAAATAAAGGCGAAGTTATATTAGTTTTAGTCATAGCCTTAGTGCTTTTGCTTTCCAATTCTCATTCTACCTTTGGTCTTAGAATTTATTTCTTTGTCGTAAACAAATTATAGCAAAAATAATACCGAAAACATTAGTTTTTGTGTCAATTTTTTTAGTACTCATCAGGAGCCCGATAAATTATGATTATATTATTGTTGAGCTCATTGGCTACGCACCTGTTCAGCTGTATATCTATTAATTTATGATATGTGCGATAAGAGAGCGTACAATGTGAAATGTGTGATTTTTATAAGTCATTCCGGGGGCGCATTTCGGGCTTTCAATACCAGAGCGGAACAAGTTCGAATTTTTTATGAATCTTTGAGTTCGTAAATTAGGAAAAAATGGTGGCAGACTTTCGACGATGGCCTTTTATAAGCAGATGTGTATGGATCTGTACTTCCACTCATACAGTTTGTTGAATCTTCATACCTTATTTAAATGCATTACTTATAAAAAAATCATATTTCACAACACAATCATACAAATATAATAAATATAAAACGTTACTCAACTAATAAAATTGAAGGGTTTATAACTATTGAAGCTTCGACTTAATCGTGTTTTTCTATTCCTAAATTTCAACTGGTAAGAGTGCGCCGATTATCAGAAAAAATATTCCAAGTCGAAGTTTTATGTTCAATACTTTCTATAACGTAAACGCTTCTCTAATTAATTTGCTTTCATTTAAAACCAATCAAGCAACAGTTATAACAACAATGTCACATAAGCTAATAAATAAAAGAAAGATAAGAGTCGTGATGTTATCATTTCTAGATAGCTGATGAGCGCTATTTCACTTTAAGAAGCGACACGAGTTCTTAATTGAAAGTAATTCTTCATTTCAGTCGCTTTTGTCTTCCATATGTGTGTTGGGTGTATGCAAATTTTGTAGATTTTTTTGTTGATATAAGTTGCTTATCTTATCTCATTGCGAACATAAAAAGTTTAAATTGCTGAGTTGTGCTTGGGGAAGTTTTGATTTGATATCGCGACAAGTTTATTTTAGCGAAAATCTTGTTTTTTTTGGTTTCTTTTTCTTCTTGTTAGACCCCTTTGCCTATGACCAACGAAGCCAATGTTTTAAATGTCTACATGAATTATGAAATTTTCTTACCATAAAGTACATAAAAGTAACGACATCAAATGTGTTTTAATTGTTGGTGATCTCTTGATTCGTGTATGTGAGTACGCATGGCAAGTTGGGCATGTGATTGGTATTGGTACTGGGCCGCATTCTGGTTTAAAAATCGGCCACGGCGGTGATACGGTGCGTGGACGACTTTCACGATATTGATAAGATGCGGGAAATGGCCTCGGTGCAGCAAAGGGTCTTGAATTAGTTCTTGGCTGATTGCTGTTTAGGTCTGGATACGATAAAGATCTATATCGAAGCATCGATGGACTGTGCTCTGTATCGAAATCGTTTATCTCTCTCAAAACATATTGTTCTTGCATTTTTATCATAAAAGAATATTTTTGGGTTGTTGTTTTAACAAATTTTAAGGTAACAAAGTTTTAAAAATTGTAAACACAAATTTGATTTTCAAACTTTCCGAATGATTTTTAATTCGTTTCGATTACTTTTTTTTTCGATGCCCTTTTTTTTGGTTTCTGTACTAAAACTTAAGGAAGTGAAAAAAGCGATTATTTTGCAAGTATGCATATAACTACATACTCGAGTTGCCGAGATCTCGTTAGTTTTGTGCCACCACTGGAGCTATTGAAATGACGGACATGTTGCCCGGGGTTATCCATTTTGTGTTTTCGAAAGTAAACATGAATAAAATACGCTTCTGATTGCGATTTGAACCAATTTTTTTTTTCAATATATTGCTTGGATCTTAACTTCATTCGTGCAATACAACATCGTTCAAATGTTCTCCACGGGATATCTTGCAGTAGTAATTTTTTTGCTTTTGTGCAAAAAATACGCATTTATCGCACCTCTAGCTCAAATGCAACACGATGTCGCAGTTGGGAGTGCAATGGTTTTTTGATAGTTACTTCTGTTAAAAACGTGCATACCGCTGCAGTAATAATATTTAAAAACAAAAAACAAAGCAAATGATTATGAAAAGGCATAAGCACAACTCCATATTCTGCTGCGCTTAGGTGATGGGTATAAAAATTTTACAACGTGAGATGTAGTGTCGATACAACACCCTTTGCATTGGTTTAAATTATTTCAAGGTATCCTTTAAGACGGTCCCTTTCCCACACACACCATCAAATAGAAATCCTCTCTCTTAAGGAACATATTAACAGTCTTAAAGACGACTTGCTCAAAACCACGAATATTCAAAAGTTATCTTAAACCAAAATCAAAGGTATCGAGAACCACGGCCCGAATTAATCGTGTTCAGCGGGGAACGCCGGTATATACGTTTTGTTTATGCGAACAATATTTTAAGACTAGATTTTTATATGAGAAACTGAAATGAAGTTGTATATTAACCAAAAACAGTGAAGGATCGAAGCGCCAACAATGATAGATAGATAGATAGATTTTTTGCTGATGATTTTTTATTACTGATGTTATCGAAGGATCAAGTTATGAATTTTCTGAATGATAATAAATGTAGCGGAAAGTTTTATCCGTCCATTCGCAATAAGTTTCAACAAGTATGCGGATATCCGGCTCTCTCTTTTTATCTCTGAATGTATACGTCCTGACCTAGAAAATAAATCAAAAGGAAGACGCTTCACGTTACTATTAAATGAAGCGCGACAATTTATCTCAAAAATGTATTGAAATGTGCTCGCTGATATAAAACTGACAGTGAGTTATATTCAAGCTTTCCCGTAAGGTTCATGTTTTATGTTCGAATAAAATCGGAATATTCTTGATATCGTTTTATTGTATTAAATAAAGGCTTTTCAATTCTGCTATTTTTTTTTGTTAATAACTATTTGTTTTCACATATGCAATGAAAGCTGATAACGGTTTCTGCAAATTATCAGAAATTTTGCAGACATGCATTTCTTTCTCTCTTTCATTCAATCGGTCATTTCAATTCTGACCGCGGATAAAATAAGATCGTCAAATAAGAAGTAAAATGGGTTTTTTTTTAATATTTAAAATTTTTTCAAAAATTGAATGAATAGGCTTTATTAAAGTCTTAGGAATGGAAGACGTGACGAATTCTCTCAACAAGTGAAAGATATTTGTCATAAAATCATAAAACTAAAAAACGTATGATTGGAAAGTGAGCTAGCCGGTTTGCTGGGCGAGTATTCGCGCGTATAAATGTCCATTTTAACTGTTACTAATGTAAGTTTTCATATGCCGCATCTACTAAAGGAATTGAATAACTAAATGAAAACTATCTTTCAGCCATGGTATGATAAGATGTAATAAGTAAGGAATGGTCAATCACGCTTTTCTAGTCTGAAACGCAACGCATTATCAAAACAACTATAACAAGATTAAGTTTTTTTTTTTTTTT
>NW_023998476.1:2203463-2229934 GCF_014805625.2 Glossina fuscipes
TTTAATTTTATGATGAAAAATAAGTGTAAACAAAAATGTATTCATGCATTTATTGAAAAAAAAAAAAAAATGTAATAATATATATTATATATAAACATTAAAAAAGCTATAACTATAAAGTATTTGAATAGCAAAAAGATATAAGAAACCAAGGATAAGAAAAATACATCCAAATGTCATTAATTAAATAAAATGCGAAAAAATAGCAAAATTAATTTAAACTTGCATGGAGTTGAAGAGCCTTGAAGCATGTGTGTACATAGGTATTTTTATATGTTATAAAATAATCATTTCTCGTTTCTTTAGTATATATTATCCAGCCAATTAGTATTTATAGCGATAGATGGCCACACCAGCAACGCCAATGAGTATGGAACCCAATAAGAAAAAAGCATAAGAAAGGATTCAAAATGTACTAACATTAAAAAAAATAAATGAATCTTATAATAAAATTTGCGTGTTCCATCAATATCTTCATTTGTTATTTCTTTGAATTAGTACGAGTACGACTTAAACCCGATAGCCGCCACCTCTTTGGTCGGTTTGCCATAAATACTGGGTCGCTATCTTTTTCTATTTCCGGAACTGGCAATTTCCTATTGACGCCTGGTGTACTTGTTTCAACAGCATTTTTAACAAACTCCCCTAATTCTGGTGTCGTAGTATCATCGGTCTGTCGACATGCAGCTGCTGACAATTTGCTGCTACAACTGGGATAATCGTAAATTCTTTCTTCTTTCCTGCTTGTTAAAGATGTATTGTAAGCTATGCCCACTTCTGTTAAATGCGTGACCTCTTTTAGGTTCAAAGTTTCAATATGTTCGGTATCGTAAATGGCCGATATAAGGGAATGCAAAGCCTCATCGGTGAGAGGATTGCGAGCGAGTCCCAAATATTTCAATTTGCCTTGGCTGTAGTTTAACAAAGCCAAACTTAAATATTTCATAGCTTGTGCGCGCAAATCATTTGACTCAAGTGCTAATGAATGTAATGCTTGGGAGGTTTTTAATAATTTTTTAAAATGGTGACCGCACGTATCATTCAACCAAGATCAAGACCTTCCAGTGTACTAACATCCTTTAGGCCATCAAATAAAATACCTAACTTTCTGGTATCCATACGACTGTTACTAAAGCGAAAAACACGCAATACTGGTAAACGGCTTATATTGCCGCAAAAACACCCATTAGAAAAAATAAATCTCTTGAAAGATGTACTTACAAAGATATTCACATAATCGTTTGATGTCATCATACGAAAAGTTCAAATGCCTGGAGTGATAGTTACGATGCAACTCAGGTCCAAGAAACTCGATAATAAATGTATCCAAGTTTGTAAGCCATTGAATGAAGCGTAAATATATATGAGGGTAATGATCTGAAGGATAGTCATACATTTTCTTATAGGCAAGGAATAACTCTTTGTTCCTTTTATCACATATTTTCGCATCGACATCCCACTTACTACTTGTAAGTTCAATGCCGTGAAAATCTTTGGGTTGTTTCTTTTTCTTCTTTTTGCCCTTTTTCAACTCCAGTTTAAGTTTTTTTTTCGCGTTTGGCTGCGTGACGCTTACGTCTTGCCTCGCGCTCTTCACGAGCTTTTTGCCGAACTTCGCGTAGTTTTCGTTCGGCTTTCTCTTCGATTATTAATCGTTCCAACTCAAGTTGCGATTCGATTTTCTTTTCCTCACCTATTTCCGTTGCTTCGGTTTCGTCGGGCGTAGTTGTTGTTGTTTCTGTTGTTTCTGTGACATCCACGAATGCTTAGAGTAAATCTTGTCATTCCCTCTTCGGGCCATAATTCGGCAGCGCAAGCTTCGACTATTTCAACAAATTTTATAGAAATGCTGGCACTTTTCCAATTGTAATTGGATTTAAGAGCCAATGTTTGATCAGGACTCTCGGCAAGGACGACACGCTTCCAGAAACGATCATTATCTATATGATAACAGTCCTTTAAAGGCATTTCAACGTCTAAACTGTCGTAATGAGTTTTCAAATGTGAGGGATCAGAGGCAATCATAGGCAATGGATCCGGTCCAAAGGCTTGAGCCAGCTTCGTACGGATAAATCGACACCAAGTTTTCTATCCTCAATAAAACCCTCCGCATAAATTGTTCGACCACTTTCGCTTTTCAACTTAAATATGCGCGGGGAAGGCTTGTAAACATCGTAAACTTGCCGTAAAAGCGGATCCTTGGGCACAGAGAACGTTTTTGTATGAACTGGATATTGCATAGTTTCAAAGGATGGTTGTTCCTCCATATTTAAAAATTTTTAATTTTGCCTTGAGATGAACCAAAATATTTTCATTTTCAGATATACGGATTATTATATAAATCTAAAAATATACGTAAAAAGTTTGTCATGGTACTAGCCCCTTGCTGCCGGTAGAGCGTATTTGTTAACGGGGTTTGGCTCTCCGAGCCTAATGACAAAGAATACAAAAAGTCTCGTCGGTTGTCTATCGTCCGTCTGTCCACCGTGAGTCCGTCTGTAACCGTCCGACGTCCTCCCTACGGTGCCATCACATGAACACTCCCTCACCTGACCTCAGCCACAGCGGTGGCAGTTTGCACTCAGCCACACATCGGGGCTCCTCCGTAGATAGGGGACAAGAACAAGGAACAAAAAGGAAATAAATGAATTAAAATACCTGACCGTGAATCTGTATGTTGCTAGTGTCTGCGGTGGTGGCTGCTTACATCATCTGGTTCGTTCTTCTTACTCTCTCGCTCTCTTATTCCCCCCTTTTCCTCTTCCTCTTTACTTCGTTGTGTCGCCTCCCCCTTTTTTTGCGCAATTTAAAGCGTTTGTTCAATGAATTTTACTATGAATTTCATTGACGATCAATGATGTACGTCATATTATTGCTGCCGTTGCTGTTTTCGTTTTTATTGCCGATTGTGTTTGTTTCCTTCTAATTATTTAGTTTTTTTTTTTCTTTACTTTAAGAAAAAAACAACTCCATTTGGTGAGATATAATTTCCAATTTATTTACATCAAATTTCTGGTTTTTATTTCTTCGGTATTGTAACCAATTCTTTTGTAAATTGTCTTCTTTTTAAATATTTCAATATTAACAACTTTTTCTTAATGTATATTATTTCGCAAAGGCTATTGTAATAAGAAGCGTATTTTATACAAAATTTCCATAATTTTATCTTATTTACATTTTCCTTAATGTTTATTATTTCGCAAAAGCGTCAATGACGTTTAAAATTAATGTATTCACACACGAATGCTATGCGCTTTGCTTGGTAACCGCGAGACGAAGAGAAACGGTAACTTTATCCACTTATGCTTTGGTATCTCTTTCACGACTTGCCTCAGTTAAGAGACATTTTTCAATCACTCTTCAAAAATTTTAAAAAATTTTTGTGCTTTTCTTTTATTCTTTTGATATGAGGGTCGTTTTTGCAAACGGATTCAGATATTCATGTGTGAGTGGCTTTTATTCGATTTTTTTCTCTTTCAGTCATAGCTTTGTTGAAAAAAATATTTTTTTCTACACACACTTCTCTTTATGTGGCTCCTACTACATGGGTTTTTCTTAAATATTTTACTTATTATTTTTTTTATCAAATACACAATTTCTTTACATAATTTGTATACACTCATTCGTACATGCATTTTTATATTGCACACATAGAAATTTATCGAAAATAGCAGTAATGATGATTTCCTCACATTTCTTTACTTGATGCAAGCAAACCTTTTTTTTTTAACGTTTAACAATTACTTTATTCCTGCCGACTTGTATTTCTTTTATAAAGTTCTAGTTAATAACTTCTTTTTCCATTATTTTTAGACATTATTTTGCAAAACTGTCAGCTTTAAGCGCTATTCTACCTTCTTTACACGCGAACTTTAAAAAGATCTCTCACATTAGTTGTTGTTAGTCTTTTGTCCTTTTTTTTTTCTTTCTTTGCACTTGAAGGCTCAACTTTAAAAATAGTTTTATTTATCCGCTTTTAGACCAAGCCCGCGGAGACGTCCGCATCTCAGCAGAGGCCAAGTAATTCTCCCCTCTATCTTCGAAACAAAACACAGACAGACCTCTCATCCCTGCTTAATTCCTCTCTTCTTCTTTCTGTTGCTCTCTATAGCGGCTTGCCGCTTCTCTCGCAAAAGCAAACAAAATCCCGCAAGATCATGCGATTTTGCCTGTTCTTGTAAAAGCATAAAAAAAGGAATACCGCAAAATCACATGATTTTGCCTATCTTAATGGAAGGGAAAAGAAGAAAAGAACAAAACAATTATATCCCGCAAGATCATGCGATTTATAAACGGTACCACAAAATCACACGATTTTGCCTAACGGCATGCCGTTATTGCGATACTTGCGATTGACACAGACCGACAGACACTCTACCCAAGGTTTGTTCGCGGCCGTTACAAGTTATCAGCGATCGAGTTTTGTGTGCTCGTGCTAATGTTTGATTTTGTCTTAATCAAAAATATTTCGATAACATAATAATAAAAAATGTATTTTTTTCTTTAAAACATAACGGAGCGTTCCTTGCTTAAACTAGCGAACCACACGCGAAGTTATTTTCTCGATAGACGAGAGTCGCCGTAACATCTTTCAAGGCAATGCTAATTGTGAACGAATTCTTTATCATCAGAAATCAACATTTAATCAACAAAGGAAATTCAAATTTTTCGATTGTTTTAAAAATTACGTAAGTAGCGTCACTAAAACAACTCCGACTTGCAAAGTAAAGTTCGGAATGTCGTGACATTTAGACTTGTTTCGTTTGAAGTTTGGAATTATTTGAAAATTCCATGCTACGAACCTATTGAATGATACGTATGGTCAGTTTGTTACACAGCGAACTCTGATCAATATTAGTTATGCTTTTAACAAGAGATGTCTAGGTGTACCAAAATCCAGTTGAAGACCAACTTAAATTGCAATATGCTCAAGGATCTGCATTGAAATAAATTCGTCACTCAGACGTTATAATCTACGCATTGTGCCCTGGAGTGTTTTATATCTCCACCATCTGCCTACAATTCAATATTTGAAGAAGTTCGAAATTAATTCGTGTAATTGTGCCAACGAAAATTCATTAAAAGTGTTGATTTACAAGCAGAGTAGCAATGATATTCTGCCGAACGATATTGTTATTACAGATTTGTCGTAAAAAAAGATTACATTTAGTAAGAAGATTTTATTCGGTCTGAGTCTTTTACACCAATCGCTGTTATTCTAAAAAGATTCAAAAAAAGGAAAAAAAGTAAATTTCTGTTCTTCCATTAAGTGGGCGTGCCTGATTTTTTCTTCTTGGTAGAATAAAAATGGAATTTATAGAATGGGATCGTACAATAAGCCAAAGCCGCAATTAACAGACAGATCGACGGACGGATTGACAAACATTCGTAAAACGATGCAGATTTGACACTTATATGAACTTTGTAGGATCTCTATGAAGCTTCTGCTTTGGTTCAATTTTAATACCAACTTGGGTCTAGGAACTTCTAATGTTTCGACCAAATTTGAAGTAGATAGCTTCTTTTTTGCGATCAGGAGAATGTCTAGTACCGACGGGCATGTTTAAATCAGCCTAAAATTTAATGCTGAGTGAGATTATTTAAATATCCCATGAAGTCTCTAAGCCTTTCTTTCGAGTATTGCAACAGTTTTGATGTGTACATGTACATGCTTGGATGATGGGTATAAAAATAGTTTAATGTTTGTATGCATAATAAAAGAACAAATTAGTGAACTTCAATAATTATTTATATCCAAAGAAAATGTAATTGAAAAAACTAAACAAGTTTTTAGCGATAAGCAAAACATTTAATGTTTATTTTACGCTAGCATATGCGTTAGTAAATTATTAAAGTGATAGAAATTAAGAGAAGGCATTATTCTTAAATACACTGTATGTACATAACAATAACTAATTATTTTGACGTTCAATTATACTCTTAACAAAATATACTGGTATCTCGGGTAAATAAACGCAAACTACAAACGTAAATGGACCGAATAACAACAAGTGTAACAACCAAAAGTAAATTGTAAGCTCTGTGTATGCTTCCATTGATTCAGAACATATGCAATGGTGTCCGTTCTGTTATTAATAATATAAAAATTGCAGTAATTTGTCTATCAATCAACACCAAGCTAATGTCATTGATTACTTTCAGTTGCTAGGTTTTTTAATGTAAGGTTTTTGTATACTTTGCATTGTATTGATTACTCATCGAATGCATAGTAGAGCGATAATCATTCTCAGCCAGAATATTACAAGAGAGCCACCTTTAACGAAAAACAAGAACAATTGGAAAAATTTGTTTTCAGTTGATTTTAAATAAAAATACATATTTTATTTTACTTTCAATACATCCCGCTCCGGAAAAAGTCGATTAACAATTGTAAACGTTTCGTTGTTAGCTTGAAATTCAACTAACGTATTCAAGTGGCAAAGCTAATGCAATAAAACAAATTATAAACATGATGCGTTAAATTAAGAACTCATGTGCTTATTACTTGTGCTTTTCTTAAGTCTTACAGAACGATATTAAAACACTCTTACTTGCTTCACATACCTCTCCCCACCCCCTTTCACTATCGCAACCTGACTCTCAATTTGACCACAAGGGCAACAATGCAGAAACTCAAACACTTTATAACGAGTTTATTTGACTTTTTTCTCTTTTTCACTTTGATTTAAGAATCTACAAGCAGTCAAAACAAAGGCCATTGCTATTGCACGCTCGTATGTAATCTTAACCATCGAAAATCATTTTCTCTTCTCAAAAATTTATGCACTTTTTCTATGCTGTACTGATCCATCCATGTGCCATCGATGCTCTAAAATATTGTAAGAACTTGTAATTTTCGGGACATATTAATGATAATCGTTACAAACACGAAATAGGGTGCATTCCATGTAAAGCGTATCGAGTTATATCAGAATCTATAGATATTAAGCATAATGGCTTAGGTTTTTCTTAAATTTGGGCGTGACTATTACTGGCTCTTAAGACAAATCCCGTCCATTAAGCTTATTCTAAACTTAAGCAACATTAGTGTGTACAATATTCGGCCTGAAGGGAAAATAAAAAGAAAACGTTGGCGCATTTGTTTTCGTTTCAACTTTTAATCTCTCTCACAATTATTCCTCATTCCATGCGCATGTGTATGTTTGAGCATATGTAGTCCATATATGATAATGATATTTCCGTCAAGAATTCAAGTCGAAACCCAGTTGCATAAAACAACTTAGCGAGCTACACTTTCCTTAAAGCGAGTCTCGCTTGCATAGCATTTAACCCTAATAGGCCGATCGGAAATATTTGTGCACATACAAGATATATAATAAATATTATTTTCCTTTTTATACCCCACACCGCTTGCAGCTTAACCATCAACAACACCAAGACGAACGTGAAATATGCCCATCTTTTATTACATCTGAATCACTGACTCATATGCTGAGCTCGTCTGTCTCTCTGTCTGTCTTGTAATTTCTTCTTCAACCCAAAGGTGGCAGTTTTTAATATATTTTGTTGAACGTAGCATCAGCACAAGGAAGCATCGGATTCGGATCGAGTCACTTTTTCGACCACAATTCATGTAACGCCTTATTCTGAGAAGTCTTCACATGAAGAACTGCAGAGTGGCGTAAGGCATTTAATGATGGATCATGACCCATTGTAGAATTTTTATTTATTCTACGTGACGTATAGATAGACTAACACAATTTAAAATTGAAGCAGAATGTGTTATGTTTATGTAGAAATTACAAAAGAATCGTTTACTTTCAATAAAATCTTCGGTCTTTGTCTGGTTTCCTTATTTAGTACGCTCCCTTTCTATAACTAGACCCTTCCATCAACTCTATAACAAGAAATATGTCCTCCTAAATTGCTGCTAAATTTATTGACCAGCATGTTGGGATCGTAACTACCAGTTATGCAACTTGGGGCCTCGTCGCTACTGCGTTTTAATAAGGTCATTAAAAGCCACAAGCGGATATCATCGCCGAGAACAATTTTATGATAAAAATCATAATTTTCTCGTCATGGACTTTTCACATAATGTGCAATCGTGCGACATTACAGAGAGTTCCCAAGTCACAACTCACTTTTTCATTTATGCTTTTCTCGCTTTACTTACTTTATAACAAAACTGATATTGGAGGCGTTTTATTCTGATTGTGCTGCTTACCGCGAAGATTAAATATAATACAAGACCATGAAAATTGCAAAAAGAAAACGGATAGTTTTTTCTTAGGATCAATAACCATGCTCTATATCAAAGTAGTGCTGTTCGCTGAATTAAAAAGATGGTCAAATAGTGGATTTTAGCAAGTTAAAGGATTTACATAGAGAAAAAGTTAAAAGTTTACAAGAAAATCAAAATTAACGGTGATGGAAAGCCCTTTGGCAAAAACCTTTACAGTTTACATTTTAGAATAACAATGGATACTATCTAGTTTGCTCACAATGCTCAGTTTAGGTTAGATTTAGCTTCAGGATCTAAAACATTAATCATTAATCACAAAGTCAATTAATTGAAATTTTATTAATTCTAGTTTTCGAGCTTTCAATGGCAGTCAAACATTGAAACATTGAAAAATTGCTTGATTAGCGCCCTAGTATCTCTGCCAAAGCCAGTTAAGAGAACCTCTAAGACAATGTGGTACACAAAAATAATGCTTTTTCTTACATTATGCCAGGTGCTTCTTCCCCGTCGTTACAAAGAGATTGTAAAATTTCGAAAACGGCTTTCAAAATGATAATTTCAATAAATTTTTTTTAATTATTCGATAATTTTCTATATTTATATATAGACATCCATTTATACATGGAGATGTAAACAAATATGTACATGCTTAAGAAAGTTTTGTGCATTATTCCGTCTATATGGCAAAATTATGTTTCCTATGATCCTTATGGATCCTAAAGTTACCTCAGCCTAATTAACTTTTTCATACGAATTTAAAATGCCGAATTACTATTACTCAGGAACTTTGATCGAAAAATTTTGAAAATTGAATTTTTTCTCATACAACCATTATAACCTGACATAATATGAGGGGTGGACGAAAAAGTGAACCGATCCGAACCATTTCAGCGTTCTTCCTTGGGCCAAATTACGTCTGTATATAAAATTTCATCAAAATATCTCAAAAATTGCGACCAATATGTTGAACAGAAGAATACATAAATAGATGTCAAAATGTCGGACAAGCTTAGGACGATCCAAATATTTATTCTTGGTATATTAAAAGGTGGGACTATGTTAAGCCCTTCTGGATGTTACATATGCACGCGCAAAATTAATACTTGGCGGAGTTAAACAAAGCCAAAGACTTGTTTAAATCTATGAATAGAAAAGTATATGACTGCACGACCGCGGACAATTGCAACAAACTATGGGAAGGAAGGCAAAAAATTTTGATTTGTTGAATGACTTTCTCAAAGATGAACTTCATAAAAATTGTCTCCTTTGCGATAGAGCGTTTACGAAATTTACGACATGCCGTGCCGCCTGACAAAGAAAGAAATTTTATAAGAGGTTTCTAACGAAACCCTTAAGGAGCTCACACGGTGTAATAAGCGTGAGTTCCTCTCGCGATCTTCTTTCATATTTTTTCGCACAAGCTGCTGATATTTCCCTTCGTTTTTCAGATTGTGTAATAGACGTTTCATGGCCGATAATAATGCGGTTAGTTAATTGTGGGCGTTATAACAACATATTTAATAGTATTCCGATTTCGTAACGCCATACTGGCAAGAGATTTCTTCATATATATTTTTGGCATAATGGGTTTAAGATATTAACGTGGATATATATAATGTTTTGGTGGTTTTTAGAAAATGTGTTAAATACAAATAAGAAAACGTGGAAATTATAACACAATCCTTTTAGAGACATTTGGATATATGCATTCATATGTATATGCTCGCGTCGTCTTTGTAAAATTTGTGTAGCCCTCACGTACGAATATCAATAATAAATGCGGAAGAATTTAAATAAAACTTATATCAATCAAATCAGAATATCTCCTATTATGATATTTGATATATTTGTTATACTTTACAATTTTTCTCAATGTTATTTCTTTGTTGTTTCTTCATTACCTTTCTTTTTTTTTTTTTTTTTTTGTTTTTATTAAACAGACATCATTCTATCGATAAAGTAGTTGTATTTGAATGAAATCTATTAATTATTACCAACTTTATTAAATTTGATGAATTTTTTAATACGCAATATTGCCGCATAAAGATTGTTCGGTCTCGTGTTTAAATTTCTATCACTTAAGTCTATGGCGCAGGCAGTCGTTTGCAAATTTTGGTTCACATATTAATGTGGTACTTGCGTATTAGCGCCACCGTAGCAAAATTTTCCAATTCCCAACTCTTTCTACAAAACTTTCATAACTTACGGCTCTTTACATAAATATCTGTTTTATTTATTTCTTATTTTTTTCCTTTCGCACGCACTCCGCTCAAGATGTTCAAAAATAATTCCTCATTTCCGAAATCGATGCGCTTCTCTTTTCTATCCTAAACCAACACACTCCGTTCTTCTCAGCACCACAACTCAAACTTTCCACATAACTCATCGCATAAAGCACCATATCTTTGCACGGGAACAATGTGTAATGTGTAATTTTTTGCATTTTGCTACGGACTGTATCAGTAGAAGTCTACAGTTAGAAGTTTACAGTTAGATTACGACCCTATTCTCTTTTGCACTCTTTTACTCTCACACCCATCAATTTCTTCATATGACACTTTATACTCATGTACTATTTTACTAGCTTTCTTCTAGTAAATTTTCTAAAAAAGGAAAGTTCTGATTTAAATTAATCCCGTATCATCTCTTTGTACATGTTAAGAGCCATTACTGAAACTAAACCAAAAGTCAAATAATTGCCTGCAAAAAACCCGAGACTCTGTAACAAATAACATCTAAGAATAAGCGTATAAAAATTTGCCGCCAACTGAAAATGATTCTCAATAATTCCAAACATGTGAGAATAAGCGTCCAATTCGTTTACAATTTTTAATAACACTTTAAATGATTTTATAAATTTATGAAAGCAACAAATATTCTGTTGTCGCCGCTATTTTTTGCTAAAGTCGTGTACATTACTCAATGGCGTGTCTTGTCCTCTACTTCTAGGTTTGCCTCGTTTACATGTAAAAGAGCATAGAAGAGCATCTAAAAAAGCTTTTCAAAAACAAAATAAGAACGTAATAGCTCTCTTCGTTTCTTTTTTTTTCTTCTCTTTGGTGTTGGTTCTAATTTTTGGATCCAGGGCAACAGAGTAAGCATTTTCCGAAAATTTATTCCAAACTCTAGTGACTATAGTGCGAAAAGCCTGTGCGATTGGATTAGTCAAATTGCTTATGAGTTAATAATTAAGAAAACTGAATTTGTTTAAAGCGAATGTTGGATATGCCCACCACAATCACCTTAAGTCATGATTTGTAAGCCGCGGCTTGTTTAACTGTCCTTTAGAAATCGTAAGTTATTAATGAAGATGTACTGGTCACTTTTTTCCCGTATGTTGCTTTCATTTTCTTTGTTTTTGACTATTGTGGACGTGTTTGTCTCTGTGGTATTCAAGTGGTATTTATAGCTCTCTACTTTATTTTGAATTGTTAGTTTATCGTTGGACCAATAATAAAAAGACAGATGGATGACAGTCGTCACAAACGCAGATGGATAAATTAAATAAAACGAATGGATGAATGAACAGATGAACATCTAAATGGTTGCGTGGAAACGTAAACGCATAGACAAGCAAATAGGTGAATAGACAAACAGAAGAATAGACAGAAATGATAAAATGACCTTGCAATCATAATTGTAATAGACTGTCCATATGTTATGAGGCGCTCCGCTAGTACCGATAAGACCACTACATCACCTAAAGTGGTGGCTGTAATAACATACTTTAGTTTATTAAATTTATTTTAACGTTTTTATAAGAGTATTAAGAAAAAATAAATAAAAATAAAAACAAATTCATAAATAAACAATCTTGAGTCGTCTTTCTATTTTCTATTTTACTGTATGACCTTGCAAGGCAAATTGTTCATTGGACGAATTTATGTGCGCGTAAATAGAAATTTTCACTTCTTAACAATGTATAAAAACGGACGGACTCTAAATAAGTCAAACGATTGGACCGATTTGCATTCGTTAAATGCACTCGTATACACACATATACACATATATATCTCGTTAGCCTAAATAGACAAAATATGTGTATACTTTGGTTGGCCGTGCGAGTTGAAAGCATATTTTTCACTGTAAAGATTTTACACATAAATGATTAAAAAAGCCAATTCCCTCTGCATGGAGAGAGCATCATTTATCCAGCAAATTTCATTGCACATATAAATAATTTTATTTGTGCACAAGCACATGTATAACAATTAACATACATATAGCTCGTAATGTTGACGTAAAAAATTAAACAAAAAATGAAATTAAAGTGTGTCAGACAAGTTTTTCCTCTTTTACTACGCATCCCCTTCTGGTCGTACAATATACTTTTCTGGTCGTACAATAAGAATATCTCTGCGCTCGCTAGCGGTGTTTTATTTCATTTTCGACATTTTAAGCCAAAAAAATTAGTTATATGGCTCAACTAATGTACAAAAATCTACTAAAAACTAGTTTCACTACTCTTTGTTAAATAAATTTTCAATTTCATAACGGACAAACATTTGAAAGTGCGAAGAAATTAAATTTCCTGATTTCTTTCTCAACTGGGTTTACTTCGGTGCATGTCGTTCCAAAGAAAAAATATAGGTTTTTTCTGGGTTTAGGCGTTCACATTTTTTTACATAATATTATTGCCTAAATTATGGTACTAACTAAAGCCAAAAGTTGTTGTGTGTATAATTTCACCGAAGGTTCTCAGCCCTGTTCAATTTCGAACATTACGCAGCCACGACATTTATTTTCCGCCCAAGTCTCTAAGCCGTTCCACTGTTAACGGTAGGGGTTCATATTTTTTTCCACGCACCATATGTCCAAAATACGCAGTTTTGCTTTTTTAACGTACGTTAATAGTTCACACCTAGAGCTTATTCTTCTCAGACCTTCAACGTTGGATATGCAATCTTTTAGAATTTTACGGTAGCACCACATTTCAAAGACTTCCAGTCTGTACTGATTTTTCATGTCCATGATTCTAGGCCACACAAGAGCATACGGGCAAGAGCAAACATACGAGGAATTTCATGAAATGAATACAAAGAAATAAGCTCATTTTCCGACTTGCTAGAATTTTCTGATATTTCGTGTAACCTGACTGACCCATTTCTATTCTTCCTTTTATTTCCACGTGCCTCTCCCTGTTTTTGTGCAACAAAGGTCCAAGGTATATAGACTTGGATATCCATCGTCTGTTGATCCTTCGTATTATCTGCCAGGACGGTTGCGTCGTCCGCATTTCGCTCTTGATGTGTCCGTTAATAATGAATTGCCCATTGACTTTAATGCCTGCTTCGATAGTTTAAATAGCTTCTTGAAAGATTACCTCAGAGCAGACGTTAAAAAGTCGAGAAGGCAATATGCATTCTTGGCGCACCTCTCTGCATATAGGAATATAATTTCATCAAAATCATATCTGCTAAATGAGAAGGAGTAACAGAAAAGAAATCGTCATTTCTGTTAACTGCCTCAGGATTAATTACGTTTCATACAATGCATATTTTTAGGCTTATGAGTTAACTGCTCGAACTTGCTATGTATAATTTGTATATACGCGATAGACGTTCAGTTAAAATTCAGGTTACACCTCGTAACTATTATATTTTTATACCCATCACCAAAGGATGGGATGTATACTAAGTTTGCCAAAACGTTTGCAACACCAAGAAGGAAGCTCCAGACACCGTAGATTAACTACATTATTTAATTATAAATTATGAAAAAAAAAAATTACGATTCTCGCTTGTGTATATAAGATTTTGTAGGGAATACAGTATGAATAATTTAATTTGAAATGAAAGTGAAGCGGTAAATTATATCAATATAGTTCTTATGATAGCAATCACCGAAGGATGACGGGTGTACCTATTTTTCTCACAACGTTTGTAACCAAAAGAAAACTTCACCAAGTATATACATTTTTGATCAGCATCAAATTCTGAATTGATTTAAGCATAGCCGTGTGTCCATCTGTCCGCTCATCCGTCTGTGTAATGTGTTTGTGACCCTGTCCTAGCCGCAAAAATGCAGCTATCGATTTCAAATATGACAGAAATGTTAGAAGTTCGTGCGCGCAGGTTGATATTGAAAATGGGCCAAATCGATTGAAGGACATTGTCTGCAGTACTACGTAAACTGAGAACATCTCTATTTTTTAAAGGTAATAAAAGATCGGTTTTTTGCTCATTAATCGTAAACCACAGTAGAAAAATCTGCAAAAAGTTGAACGTATTTTCTGCTTGTGGGTTACGCTGCAGTACATCATCAACCGCACAAATATACAAAATCGTGGGCAATTTAAAATTCGGAATGCATCTAAGCGTGTCCATCTATTCGTCTGTCCACCTGTCCTTCTGCTTCACTATGTCGTATTTGCGGTTAACGTTCTCCCGTTCGCAAAAATGAAGATAACGTCTATAAATTTACAAAAGAAAGTGAAAATGAAAATCTGTCAAAGGACGCGGCTACAGCGCCCACAAGCCCACGCAACGAAAACTGTGAACATCTTTGCCTGCCTTGTTTTTTGATTGTTACGCAGAAAGTGCAACGCATTCACTATATAAATCCGCTTTTACTCTGAAAGCAGAAAAAAATCGATCGCACCCATCCAATATTATAGACAATGAAAATGTAATTCCTCTTATTTTTGTAATCCTTTTTAAGATGACAATGATGGATATAAAAGATTCGGTCACGATCGAATATAATTTTCCTATTTGTTCTACTTTAGATGTTGATTCCATTGTTATTATATCCTGCATCAGTCGTAGCACAAGTATATATGAGAGATACGTAAATGTACGTCGGCAACATCCCGAATGATTTGAGAAAGACTCATCTTTTATTACGTCTTTTATTGCAGCGAAAAACGTTTGGACAGTGATTTTGAATCTGTTTAAGCTTGTCTGTGCGTGTGTTCGTCTTGTTTTATTCTTTGTTTTTGTTCAATCTGCAGAGAGAGACTACGCCATCATTGAACTTTTTTTTCCAGTAAATTGATTTTGTCACGCAATGTGCGGCATCTTATATTATTTTGTTGAAGCAACATGTCGTCCAAGACGAAATCATCTAATATTTGCCTTTAAAAATTCGGTAATCACGTTTCTGTAGCTTTATCCACTGATGGTAATCGTGTGGTTAATTTGCACTTTGGTTGAACATTTAGTTCGTGTTATTTTATCGACCACTTATGTATATATATACAAATATATATATTTTTTTATTTTGGCCATTTTCTTAGAGTAGAGCAGACACCCTTGCAAAGAGAAGAACAACTCATTTGAGATCTGTTCTTAACATAATTTGTAAAAATGTATAAAATGCTTTTTATTATAAGAGAGAACTTTATCGACGAACGCTAGCAATTTCGTTAAAAAAATGTTTAAAGGAATAACAATTTTAATGATTTTAGTTTCATGAGATCCTCTTTAAAAAGGTGTTCAAATACTTGTTTGGGCGCTCGCATTTTGCGAATCTAAATAACGTAATACTGACTGACAATATGGCTGATGTTAATGCAATTCCATTGCGTACATCGTCCGGTAGTGCTCCAGCTTCATTAAAAAGATTATCGTCGATACGTCAAAATACTATTGATTTCTTGATTGAAGATGAAACGGATTTCGTGATGCCTACGGAAAGGCCAAGATTGTGGTCTACGAAATGTCAAGACGATGGCCAAGCTTATATACGTTATTTCTCAGTAGGACCCAGTACGTATCATATTCGTTGTCCGTTGTGTAAGCAGAGATCAGATGCTGAAATTGTTCAAATGACTGGTGCTTTGGGACAACTGAGTTGTTTATTATCAACCTTATCATGGTAAGCAAAATATGTGAAAAAGTATTGTCTGGCAAACCCATTAACACTGTGAATCATTTCTAAACGAATTTAAATAATGTTTATATGCAAAGGCATTAGTGAGTTATGCGTTATTTTTTTTATTTTCAAATATTTTCAGTTGTTTTCCGATATTCTCACTCTCCTTTGTTTACTTGTGTCTGCAGAGTCGATTGAAGAGTAAACGTGTCTTTTGCAATAAGTGCGGTGGGCATTTAGGATTTTATTATAGGCCCACATGAGTTTAGTAAAAGTTTATTTAAATTATTTCTAAGCAAAATTATTTCTGCGCTTATATAAAATGCTCCTTTTTTTAAATTTTTTATTTGTTACTCATTCATTAGAAATACATTTCATTGTATGTCTCGTATCTATCGCTTATTATTAAATGAGATACAATTTACTGGTAATCATGAAACTTTTGAATCTGTGTGTGATCATTTAATTTGTTATTGTTGAGTGTGCGTACGACTATATATATATATATATATATATATATATATGTATATATATGTGGCGTGGTGGAAAGAAAGAAAGCAAGAAAAGCTGCTAACGGGAAAATATATTTTTTAGTTCTCTGTTAAAGAAACTAATTTTTTTTTTGCCTTGTATTGAAATTCATCGTTTGATTGATCGTTTGCATGGAACATCTAAGATCCTTGGAAGACATTGTGCCAGTATTGCCTAAGAATGTGGGTCATTTACAAAAGACATCCGTCGTTATTGAGTGCCCTTCCTGTAAACTGCGTAATCAAACGAGAGTGGACAGGCAACCTGTGACTGTTGTACAGAAAATTGTGGCCCTTATTAACCGATGTTTGTTCTGGTAAGTTTAGTTTAGACTAAAGCAAATGAATTATTTGATTAGTATTATTATTATTATTATTACTTTTTGGATGCAGCGATCCTATAAAATGGGGCGGACGTCACGATATCAACCATTATTGCAATATATGTGGCTGTTTCATTGGACGCCATATAACGTTGAGCTGGTATAAGCGTCAATTATTCCGCATGCAACGTTCGGATGTCGAGAATGAGAACAGGTGGCAACGTTTTAGGAAAATTGAAAAAGAGCAATTAGATAAAGCTAAACAAAAACATGTAAATTTACCAAAGAACACAAACAAGCAGACGGTGTCAAGTACCCAACTATAACTACGCATTCGATCAACAGATGATCAGTTTTAGTGTCATTGAAAGTTTGCTGACATTCTTTTCTTTTTTTTTTTTGCCCCTCCTTTTATACACGCATGCACACATTCGCCTCCTAATGAACTTGAATAAAAATGTGAAAGTGAATAGATATAAAAAAGCTTCGAATTAAAAAAGAAATTGTCGTGACATCATAATGAGAATTTTCATTTCATTTTAAAATTAGATTAGTGATGAGTGAAGAAAATCAAAGAACAAGAAAAAAATAAGAATTGGCTGCCGAAGTTGCCAAAGCGAAAATAAAAGAAATGATTTTAAATCTGCATGAGAGAGAAGACTATCTACTCATAAAAAGGCATATATTCAAAGTAGACGTTTAAAGTATCGTCCACGCACAAGAGCTAGCTCGGTGCAAACTTTGGATATGCACTGCCATACTTTCGGCATACAAATCCACTTGAAGTATGTTGTGCTTAGCTGGATCTCAATACAGTTCGTTTCATACCGCTATCTTATTGATCGTGAACAATTTGAACAGCCATAACTTTGCCTAGGCCTCTTTTACGTTTATATATTCAAAAGTTGATTCCAGTAATACTTCTGTCTATCCAAATCATCTAGTACGTTATGATAATAGAAAGTTCAGCGGGGCTAGTTCATTGAATTTGTATACACACCTATAGAGGTAAAGAAACGACCATTAAAAGTACATGCATTCAATAATCGGTATGCCTGATACGAAAATTTTTTCCAGTCCTACAGCATTGTAAATTAAATGCAAAGTAGAGTTCATTTCTAGGTTGAGAATCAATAAATTCAAAAGCTACGTCAAATAATTAGGCAAAATACCAGAATAATAGGCTTCTCTATCACTTACAAAAGATCTATCTTCCATGGTTATAATGAATATTAATTAGGTAAAGGAAAAACTTTATGACGTTTTTGTATTAAATATACGTCATTTGCGATGATAATCCGTAAGCTTACTTCTGGCAGAACCTTGAAGCCATCGCTGTTGGTTTTCTGCGAACTTTTTTGCGAACCAAATCAAAGTGGTTTTGTACCGAATGAAATAAATGGTGAATGGATTAGGCAAGCGCTAATCAAGACGGAGGAGGATAGGTCCAGTGAAACTCCACAGTTAAGCTCTCTCAACTTTCAAAACATCTTTACCGATATTTGTGGCTTTTACCGTTGTGTGAACATTGTCATTATGAAAAACGATGACTTCGCTAATTATTAAGACTTTACTTTATTTAAGCGTTTCAACCGCATTACCTGCTGGGGGTAGAATATGGAATCAATCGTCCGGCTGCGTTGGTGCTATTCCCGATGTATCATTCTATTTCAATGCTGGTAAACACATAAAATTACTCTATATGGATTATACAATGTTTTGCTTGTGCAACTTCAACCATCTCATATTGTTATTATTCCCAGGCAGATGATGAATGTTAAGGTAATATAATCGCTAATGTTGTAATTGTTGAAGGCAGCAATGATGGTCGCGTTGATCAGGCGTCTGCTATCGATGAAACTTTAAAGGATTTAACAGCGAGTCCCTTCCATAAGCAATACGGTAGAGAAGAGAAACAATTACGCCATTATCCTGTAGGTCCATCAACCTGTCGCATCAAACGCCCTTTGTGCCGCCAAAGTGCTAATGCTGCTATAATGTGGGCAGCTGGTGTCAAGCATGCAGCTCGTTGCCTATCGCTGTTATCATGGTTTGTTTTGCTTTTGATCTTATAACTTCAAAAAATAAAGAGACTTTTGATAACTTTACAGTTTATTTCCAATATTTGGGATTTTCTGTGCATGTACTTCGTGAGTGGACTGTTTGAATTGCAATCTATGCGTTAGCTAATTAGGAAAACAAGGAAAAACAAAATAAATTAAACTTTCTCGAAAAATTTTCCTTTTGTTTTATTTATTTTTGGTTAGGTTCACACCTTATAAGTATATTATTAATATTTTTAAAAAATTAAAACATGTTTTGTTTGTTTCTTTTATATCTTTTGTTTTCTATATAGTATATTAATTGTCTTGATACGAAAATATTAAACACAAATATTTTTGGTCGACGCACGCATGGCCTATTGGCTCTTATGTCGGGCGACAGAGCGAAGAGGACGTGCGACTATGTTCACTGTATATTGCATGTCGGGCGCTAAAGTTGTGGGCGTCTATAAGTGCCTAAATATTCGCCACAATGCATACAATAGTGACGTCGTATACAAAAGCGAAAGAAGAAATTTTTCATTACAGTTTTGCCATATTGTTTACAGTAGGGGCAAGAGACTTCATGCGGTTCGGGGCCAACGGCAAAATAAACGGGAGGCAATCGTTGCTTTATAATCATAGCGTTGCCTTGAAATCAATTAAAATTTTGTTTATGTGTTTATTATTTTTTCCTTTGTTGCTTAAAATGCACGATGTGGTGAAAAAGTCACGATTTTGTAGAGCACGTACAATAAAACGTTTTCTTCAACTAAATGAAAATATGTTTTAGGAAAATGCTATAGGCATAGGGATAATAATATAGGCAACCTAATCAGAATACAAGAGAGAAGAGATAATTTTCTTTTAAGAGATTATTTAAGAGCAGAAAGCTTAAGAATTTTTTTTATTTATTTTTTAAAATGAAAAATGATATCTAATGTACGAAAATTGCATCGTGACAGGAATTCATTTATAAATGAATTTTCTCATCATTGCTCTGTCAGTTTTTTCGTCTTTCTATAGGGCTCTATTCTCATTGTTCGTCCAAAATAACAGCCGCAATTTCTACAATAATGATTTCGATCGCTCTGTTTACAAGGTATTTTATAATCCATGCAACAACAACAGCAAAATGCTCTGCAATAGACAAAGAAAAGAAAAAAATTAATATATTCTATGCGAGAAATTATCAATTATTTAATTGTTTTATATTCATTCATACACAAATAGACAGGCGAGAGAGCGATTAATTTCAGTTGCCCACCATTTAATTTCATCAACTACTTGACTCATTCCTTCTACGCTGCAACTGGGACATTTGATTAACGCTGGCTCGTTTGTTAAATTCAAAAATGTACCAATCAAAGGCGTGGCAAAGTTATTATAGATTTCTTGTTTTTTTTGGGCTCGCAACATTTTTTCACTTGCTCTTCTTGCCTTCTCATCGATGACCACTTCAACGTTTGGCGGTGATGCGTTCTGCTTCGTCTCTGTGCTGAGTTTGATGGTTGCACTCATTTCGGTCATATTTTAAATTCTGAAACTTCCTTTTCTTTTATATTTTTGTTAGATTGATTGTTTTATTAAATGTCTTCAAAGATTCTGTTTTTATAATTTTTCACCAAACATCAAACAAGTACTAAAGCAAATAAACACATATTAAAGCTTTTAGGCTATGCTGAGATGTATGAAAAAGAAAGGAAAGAGAATGCGTTTGTCTTGATGCTAATGCCTTGATGAAAATGTCGAGAGACAAGAGAAAAAATGTAAGAGGTTTTACTTACTTAACGAGATATTTGGCTAAGTTTTTGCTTTGCATTCTTACCCAAGTATGACAAGACTGCGTGAAATATCTTTACAACCTTTGAGCTTCAGCGTAACATGGGCTCTGTTGTACTTGGTGCCTGGAGGCGCATGCAGTGAAAGTTTACTAAGGTGGTTAAAGAGATTCGCCCATCGATCAATACTCTTTACGAGACGACTTAGAGGGCTTATCCACACGTTTTGAAGTTGCATGCAAAACGCACAACAAATTGCCGCGACTCGCCGCTCTTCCATCGTACTTCCGAATGTTTCCACTGAAGTCGAGTCGAATGTACATAATTACTACTTCCCCTACTCTCCTCCCTCTACGTACAAGCCTTCATGTGTGGGGGGAGATGCGCCCTGAGCAATTACTCTAATATAAAAATAAAAAACTCTTCTATTTGCTTATCCCTTAATACTAAGAACTGAATGTCTTTTGAAAAAGTTTGGACCAAGTAGCGCTTTTTACAACGTTCACAGGCTTATAACATATGAAAGTATGTTAGGGCTTTATGTGAAAAATGGTTTGAATTTATTGATTGCTTTGAGGCTCGGGAACTAGACATTTCTGGTGCAGTGGTTTCATTAATTAAGCAGAGATTTGAACATGTGTACCTATTATTATAGATAGCTTGCAAAACCAGTAACTAAAATGCTCTTGCTTGAAAGTTGAACGCAGGTGGAGAGAGCCAATTGTAAAAGAAAACAATGATCAGCAGCGATGATCTGTAACGTCCAGCGGATTTGATTGTTTACTACCAAAAAGCCGCAATTTATCAAATTAACATTAAAGGCAGTTAGGGGTTTTATGCACATTTCATGCCACTGCCCTCTGCGCTAAGCCGCAACTAACTGCGATAGCAAACAGTCCGTTGTATGCGAGACGTCCTGCGTTGCGAAAAGATTTTGCTTTGAATTGCCGGAGTTAAGCATCATTTCTAATTGTTTTCAAATTCCATAAAAGCGCTAATCTGCTCTGAAAACAATCTGACAGAATTTTTGATTAGAAGACGAAAAATATATTAAGGAGTGATCTGGCGGTTACATTTTTGTTAAATCCCAATAAGGACAAGTACTTCTATACTATGGTAAAGTTATTGTTCTTGTGATCGCCATGTCTGTAAAAGAATTCTTTGAAGGTAATAATGGAAGTAAGCTGGCAACGGGTACCACATATCGCTCTGTAAATTTTTTTTATTTTCTTTGTGCTTTCTAAGCCAAAGTTCTTTTCGGGCTACCAAGTTACCAAAATGTGCAGAAATAGTGAATAAAATATTTGGATTTGCATTGGCGCCGCGATATCGTCTATTCTCCTTGTTGTTTGATGTTTACAGGGGAGATGCTTTTCTTTTTTGAATTTCATTTTTGAAATTAAAAGCAGATCGTGTCAAAACCAAATTTTAGAATAAAAGAAAGAAAATAAAAAAAGTAAGGACGACGCAAAACCGGAAGAATTTAGGAAACGATCCATCTTTGCTAGACCTCCTAAATTATTGGCAACTATATTTTGACAATTTATTTTCTCTTCAGCCATAACAGACAGTGGGCGAAATGAAACGAAAGAAGAAAAGGATCGATTCGTATTTGTTAGAGCCTCATAGTTATGATCAACCATATTTTAAACTTTTTTTTCTCTTAAAGTAAATTAAAAAAAGAAAAAAAGCTTTTAAGAAAAAGCTTCCATATCAATAAACAAAAAGGTGAAAAACTTATTCGCTATTGCGAATACACATAAAAGCTTGCAAAATTTCAGCGTGATCAGGTGTGCAGATGTGTATGTTCAACGGAAGCAAGTTAAATAGAAACTAATAAGCTCACAATTTTTAGATATTATTTTTAATAATATCCAAGCATTGATATAAAATTTACTCTGAAAGTTTATTAAAACCGTAGAGAAATTGCACGGAAACCTGATTCAATTTCGCCTTGCAATACAATTAACATGCGGCATTTCTTTAGAAGAAAGACGGCAATCGACGATTCGGATTAAAGTTATACATTGCCTTCTTACCAATTGCCATTGAAAATAAATTTTTGTTCGCAACAAGTGCTCGAATAGTGTATGTTTCGTGTTAAACGATCAAAGATCTGAATAGAGGAAGACGTTTTTAATGAATCGGAGCAAATCAGATTTCCTCAAACTATTGAATTGAAAAACATTGGCTTTCTGTAAAAGAGATCAACGTGTGTCAATCGTCCAGCTTGTGAAGCCGTTACGCTGCGTGTGATTCGCCTACAAATGGTAACGTGCTGGCAGAAATTTTTGACGGCTTGTAAATTACAGTAAGTTCATGAAATATTTTCACGTTAATACACATCGTTGCTTCTATTACTTCAGCAAAATCCCAAATTTCTGTCATTACGATACCAATCATAGCATATGTAGCATACGTGGTTGTCATATTGACCGTTTTATTAGCATCAATTGTAAAGAGCATTGTGTTTCTGATCTCGCCCGTCGTAATGTGGAAGCCAACTTCTTATTTAAAATGGGAGGTTTTGGGAAGAGTCCGAAAATAGACCTTTGTACCCCAAACGTACCGTAGTATATTTATACGTTCACTTGCTGTTTGGTTCCATTTTTGACGGGAAAATACCACAATTTTGGCCTTGTGCCGTTGATGAAGACATATATGAAAGGAGTCCAAAATGAGGTGTTATTTGCTTCTAATTTCCTACATTCACTCAATAGGACAAAGTACTGTTTTTTACCGTTTTTTGTAGAAAATATTAAAAAGTTCAAAAGAGGAGTAGTCGAGAAAACAGTCTGATTTTATTTATTTTTAATACGAATAGTTTGAAAACAGATATGCACATGCAGTTACTAGACTAAAAACGTGGGTAAATGGACTTAAAAATCTTCCTAAAAGAATTTGTAAGGATTAAGTTATTTCTGCTTCAGCCTAGCTCAACTGACTTTATAAACAGAAAGAAACCCGAAAAAAATTTGATAAAATACAAGAGATGGAAATATGTGTCCATCCGTTTAATTGTCACATATCTACATGTTTCTAAGCGTCATCCATATTGCGGTTATGTTCCACCATGCATGTGTTAGTCTCTTTCACTCTAGTCCATCCGTTATGTCTTAATCCAATCTCTTATTAGGCACGTATTACTAGCAGCAGATACGTGATCCATAAAAAAAAAAAGATTCCCTTATGTTAAATGCTTAAAAACCTACAACTTCATTGAATCTTTTAGGTGTTAAGTACCCAAACATTGAAATAACACAAAAAAATGTGTGCATACCTATTTACCATATTATCTTTATTTTATAAATGCAATAAAAAAAAAAAATTTATTAATTTGAATTATGTCTGAAATTTCACAAATTTAATTTTGCTGCAAGCACTTATTCAGCCACTAATGTTAAGTAATAAGTAGGAAGTAAGAAAAATAAGAATTTAAAATTGAACATCAAAAATAATATTTGGAATTTGTATACTTGTATAACAATACTTGCTCAGATGTATAAGAAGTTTGAGTTCGATATTGTTAAAATGAAATCTGAGTTCGGTTTTTTAAAGTCAGAAAGGAGGAGAAATCGAATTAAGTGCAGTTCAAGCATGAGCAGCTAGTCTTCATAGTCCACACTTCACTTGCTTTCTCTTTCGCAATGACATATATCTAACTTAATATTTGTTACTGATTATAAAACGGGCACAAAGGGCTCTAAATATCCTTTTGTCTCAACAACTCTTCCAAAAAACAAAAGCTGATCAACCTACTTGCTTCAATATATTGCATGATTTTTCTCGACCACAGCTAATTTCGAAATTAACTAAACAAAATAATTTTTGGAAGAAAAGAAATTTCTCATTCTAATTTAAAAAAAAAAAAAAAAAAAAAAAAAAAAAAAAAAAAAAAAAAAAAAAACATTTGAAGCGTATGAGTTATATCGCTTAGCCTTTTATATCGAACCGTCTTCTTTAACTGCCCCTGATGTTGTTTCCTTCTTGCTATTTGTAATTTGATTTTTGTTTTAGTTTTTACCTATGTTTATATATGTGAATTAGTACTGATCAATACAAACATATAAATCTGAACTGAAACTATTTTTCATTTCTTTCGCCTATTTTACCTTCCAACCACTTGGAACTTGAAGGGAAGGCACAGCATGACTGATTGTCATGCCAAAATTTTATTGCTTACTTATAGAACAATTGAAACTAATAACAAATATATTTTCTCGTGAGAAATAATAAGTTTACGCTTAAACTAACAAACTGCAAGCAGTCGTTCGCACAAACGTATGCAATGTTAAGAACGTTTGACATGTTGACAAAATTAATTAAGTTACAATTGCAATGCAATGTGGTCGCTTCTTTATTTGTGCATTTACTCTTTTCGTTTTTCTTTTTTTCTTTGAATGAAATTAAAAATTAGATGTAGCAGCATATTACTCATATATAATTAATGTTCTTAATATTACATACAGTTTTGTATGCATATGTTGTTCACATTTTTGTATATACAACTGATGTTCTTCGTAATACATACACATACACGTACTTATATAAACATATACATATTTTTGCATAATAGTTAGATTGAAGAATTCAGGATTGGCATTACTGTATAATGCATAATTATATTTTGGCCCAAATGGTTTTGTATTACTACGTCGAATAAACAAATAAATACATAATAACAGGTAGGTCTGTCTATAATCCTTCTAGTTATTGAATACGTCGAGTGTAACCAGCAAGCTTTGAGATACATCTTCGATCGACAATCGCTGATTTACACACACATTTTTATATTAATGCGATCGTTAAAAAAATGCTTATCGCAGTTTAAAAATGTTCATATAGAAAATTCCGAAATGCGTAGCGTATGAGTAATCTGAGATTTTGTTGCCTTGTTGCAAAGCAACGAGATACATGTCACGAAATACAATGGTATTGAGCAATTAACAGCGTAAGCATCATTTCTAGCTATCCTAAGGCGTCTAAGGCTCTAAGACGGAGCCAATATGTGCTTTTTTTCGCGGTCGTTTTCATGTAAGTAGAGCAGTGATACGGATAGTTTTAGAAATCATTGGACTTAGAATTCAACGCAAAATTTTACGATGCGCGAATCTTTTTCCCAGAATATTTGATTTATTTTGAGAGACTTTTGAAGACTCTTCATTTTTTAAAGCATTGTCATACATGAACTCGTCAACCACGGTACCATATTCTGCAATGTTGAAGTTGTGATCGTTAATAATAATCAGCAGAAATTTAGTCGCAGACTGTGTCAAACTCGCTACAAACAACAAACATGTACATATGTTCTCATTAAATATAACCCAACGAATCAGAAAGTATTTATTTACTCGCAACAATTCAATTAATATGACTCAGGCTGTGCATGCAGATCAAAATTTTCAATTTCTCCTTTACATGTCAGTAACCCTAAGGTAATCTTAGTATTTCTGGAATAAACATGATTGTTGTAAACATTCGTTTCGTGAAATACCTACTCATCCCGTCACTGAACGAAAGAGTATAATTGGTTTGCGCTTGCAAGTAGCCACTAAAACGTCGCCAAAGTAATACGGGTGACGGAGTACCCATAAGTAATCTATTATTTGCAAAGAATATGTTTACACTTTAGTGCAGCAATGCACCGACCTGCGCTGAGAAGTAAACACGTATTCCTTATGCTATCGAATTTGTTGCCGAGTATTATTAGGTTATTGGCGCTTCGGTCGCAGACGACAGCCTTCACATGCAATCTCATATTTTCAGCGGCTTGA